>NC_087203.1:28741355-28756355 GCF_015104395.2 Macrobrachium nipponense | reverse complement strand
TGCCAATGATGCTGGCTAATTCAAATCTACATGATGAAGCTTAGATAAAGATGTACAGGTCTTCTAATGATGATGGCTTGATCGCTTCTGCCAATGATGATGGCTAATTCAACTCTGACTACCATCTCGGTTACAAATCATAAAGGAAGCAGACAGTAGCTCGAACATATGAACATACATACAGATGACAGATTACAAAATCACTAGGCCGTTTGAATTATAGGTCGCGGTAGTTGTCTCAAGCAGGAAGCTTGGACTAATGTTTTCAAAACAAATGAAGGACCACAGGTGACGGCACGTCATCTTAGCCTACTTTATTGGATATGTCATCTTAGCATACTTTATCGTCTCTGGTCTGATCACATTCCTGCAAGCAATCTGGTTGACCTCTTGGGTCACAGTTTTTAATTAATCATAGTTTTAGTTTTCTATATATATAATAACATTCCATATTTTTATTATGTAACACTTACATAAAGCTCGGTCGGCTACAAACCAACCACTGAATATTACTCAAGCTTGACTTGCATTTGACTTATAGGAGTGTGATACAGACACTATGGTGAATATATATAGATATATACAGAAAATACTTATAAGTAAAAAAATTCATGGTGTACACAATACAGATTCAAGTAATAAGATATAAGACATATGCATATGATGATATTCGTAAATAATAATGATCACGTGATATATACTGATACAGTTTTTTCACTTCATCTCATTAAGATACATATGCTACAGAAAATACTAATGTACTCTGATAGTCATAAATAAAGATTAACATGATAAAAATCATATTTTAACTGATAAAATCATATATGAAAGTGATAAAAATCACATTTTACTGATAAAAAATCATATATGAAGTGATGAAAATCATCTCTTAACTGATTTATTAATTTTTATGCTAATTCATTGACCCATATACTAACTGCAGTTATTGGTAAGATAAAAGTAACAGATTGATTATAGGCTACCTGATTTATTTATACATATGTATATGGATTCATATAATTATGATCAATATATGTGCACTTCATACAAATGATTCACATAAACGACTAATCTAAGTGATTAATCTAGGTGCACTTTAAATAGATTCCTAGTGCGTACACGCCACAGATATATTTAGATTCTGTTATTTATGATAATTTATATATAGGATACATGATACATTATATATATAGGATACATGACCGAGGTGATATCCACTGCACATTCTAGCGTTTCGAACAACTTTTCGTCTATTACACAGTTCCAGACAACCACCTATAGCCAAATAAATTGGCCAATTCAAATGGTTAAAACAAGGGGAATTGCCTGGGCAGGGTCTGACGTTCCATTTTGCGCCCATACTTCTCCTCTGCATCCTATGCCATACGAATACATTCGCGATGAATAAAATCATCCCCAGCACGAGTCCTGCACCAGCAACGTAGAGTTTGAATATCCTCTTGGTCGTAATTGTCGGAAGTATGTCCCTTTTAGTAGTCGATTGGGATTGCGACAGCCGCCAGAGCATTCCACATTAAAACGAGATTAACGACGGGATACGGGTGTCGGTCCAAGAAGTACACGAAATAAGCTTGTTCACTTATGATGGGGGTTATTCCCTTCACATTGTAGGCGGTTTGTTACCTTCACTGCATCGGAGGGGTCCGCAGCGACGAACAATTTTTTGAAGTTGTAGACGATTTGTTCGGGCGTGCAATGTGAAACTCTCGTACTGCAGGATACTGTAACCAGGTTCTGTTAATCAGCCTGTAAGTGAAATTATACTTGTCACAAAGGCAAAGTAAATTCAGACAACATCAAATACGGAGGGAGAAAGCCATTAAGAACCAGACTTAACCCATATGAATTCGCTGATATTTTATGGAATTCAAAAGAGTCAGCTGTACAAACTTTTTTATCCATGGCATTATAACAATGAGTGAACCTATCCAGGTCTATGATGACCGTAAAAATATCCATAATTATAAAAAATAAACAGATATCAATACGAATCCCAAAGAAAATTCGATATTACTGGTAGTAAGTTACTAGACAAAGAAGTGGAAAACGGAGGAGCTATTGGTAAGATTGCCAGGCAACATAAGAGTCATAGAGACAATTAAACATGATTCTGTATTTCTCTACGCTTACTGAAATTAAGCTGTGATAAATCTGATCCTATGTGCCCCTAACAAAAGTTTCATATTCAATTTTCTCGCGCGCATCCTCTGAGGTTAATTTTTAGGCAGTGGATGCTATGAAAGAACCCATATGTAACTAATTTCTATATAAACTTTGGTTTTTTCAAGCAAAATGAGACATTTTCAAATGAATGTGATTTACTTGAATTGTAATAGGCTAATGTTGCAAGTAAATTTTTTATATCTATGACCTGATACTTCTAAGTGTCCGTTTACCAATGTCATAGGCTGATTTATGATGTCTAATTGTCTATGAGGTTCAGAAAAATTAATTCATTTTGATGTTATAGAAATTCTGTTTGTTTATTTTGTTCATTAACTTTAAAACGATTGCAATTCCTTAACTAAAGATGCATAGCACACGGATAGACACTTGTACCTAACGTCCTGCCTTGCCCATGAGAAATTCGTGCTAAGCATTCCTCTCTCCAGCCAACCTGCTTTGCAAGCGGTTTATTGAGGTTAAAAGGAACAATGATAATTCGGCAAATGCGCCAGGCACCTTCAGGACTGATGACCTCATCACCTGGTAGGAGTTGCTCTCAGCCAGTTTAAGAGTTACGTTACTTGTTGTAATAAATACGACTTTAGTACTTTCAAATGATATTTTTTGTTTTAATACTCCACCCATATGAGAAGAATGTCTGAAAAAAAAACAGTACCAAAATTGAAGAATATAATATTAGTTTCATGTTGGAAATCTGCATGATTGTAAAATAAATGTAATTATGTTAAATTAGATATTCCTTATTCAAACTAATGAAAAGGGTTTCCATACAAATTTTATATATACTATTTACTGTATAAGATTATTCGCATAGATATACATTTTCACTTCTAGACTTCCTGACTTTAAAATCTCTTTGATTTATTTATTTTTTTTTTCATTGACTACGAATATAAATCACCGGGACAGAAAATATGTCAGTAGGTTTTGATATGTGTTTGAACTTTTAGCTTATTTGTCATTAATATCCCTAGAATACTGAATGGACTACTAAACTAAAGCGTTCAAATCTTTACGCATATATGGGATTTATTTTATTAACCTATGGTTTCCGTTTTGCTCATTGATTTTATCGTGATTCCTTTTTTTAATTATAATTTGTAACCCTTCCAACTTCTTTTACGGAGTGATTATATCGACTCCACTTGTATCCATACTTTTTATATATATATATATATATATATATATATATATATATATATATATATATATATATATATATATATATATATATATATATATTTATATATTTGATAAATTAATGGTTGGCTTGAATATGTCGAAAAGTGTTCTAGCGGCGTACCGTATAAAGCTACTTGCGGTATCATTTCTATAGATACAAGATATGAATGATTAAAGGTATTTAAACCGCGAGAACCGCTATAATCCAGTTCGGATCCAATACCACGAAGGTAACTCGTAAGACATTGACACTTTCTTATTTATCTGTTCTACCAAACCGATTGAACTCTGGTGATAAAAATATAGTATTGGTTTTCTTAATGAAAAAGGAATTCACACAACGAGTTAAGGAGATTATTATTGATTTACACCACCCGAGTCAGAGATTATCATGTGTTGAATCCATGTTTATGATTTAGCACTCATAAATATTCCTAGTGCACTCAATTGCGGTGTTTGATTTTTAGTGCTATTAATTCTATATAAAGTCAAGGGAACTATTAACACCAAGAAGTGTTTATTTCCTCTGTCAGACTCGTAACTCTGTTAATAATTCTATGTGTGTTCTTTGATTGATTTGGCACGGGATAGGCCTTAAACTGACAGGTGTCTTAGTGTGTCCCTTGTTTTCATGACACGTGTTACAATGAGTTATGTGCTTTTTATATCTGTAAGCATTGTAGGCCAGTAAAATAGTGATTTTGGGTTTCTGTGACATAATGGATTGGAATGCAACCAGTTTGGGATGATTGGTATAAAGAGATTATTACTACTACTCGGTCGTTAGTCACCTGCTGTGTTCTTCGGGTTTTCATCGTCACGGACCTACATATAATATTACTTTGATTACATAATTCTGATACACATACTTTAAATATACTTTTGCTTTAGGGTTTCCGTTTCGAAGTGTTTATTGTTTTGCTTAGCTGCTGACCCTTGTTTCCATTCGAAGTGTTTATTGTTTTGCTTAGCTGCTGACCTTGTTTTGTTCAGTTTGTAACAGTTCAGCGCTCTAACCCAGATATTCAATGTTCGCGATCTCTTGGGTTAATGAATTTTCTTGTTTTATACAGTTTTAACAATAGGCACGGATGTTTCTGTATCTTTTAGTCCAATTAATGGTTCCTTGCAGTATGGTGCGGGATTGCAGGATAATGCGTCAGCTATGATATTTGCTTTCCCAGGTGGATATCTTAATTGCTCCAAAGACCTGAATGATCATGTCACCGAGTTCCTTGTGACTGTGATTAAAGCCCTTGAAAAACTCGGTAAGGGACCTATGGTCAGTAAGGACTTTAACAGGATAGCCGTAGATTATGAACTTAAAATGTACTAGTGAGTTAACGATACCTTGCCCTTCCGTTGCCTATTACTGCATATTTACTTTCAGAGGGCTTTAGTTTACGTGAATAAAAAGCTATAGGAAAGAACTGTTTATCATATTGCTGAAGTAGTACCCTTCTTACACCTTGGTCTGAGGCGTCTGTTGCAATAAAAAAAAATTCCTTATTTAAATCAGGGTTTTTCAGATAGTTGAGCTGCATAATTCCACTTTTAAGATATCGAACACCTGTTGATGCTTTTCAGACCATAATAAATCTACGCCCTTTTTTCGTAAGATCTGTTAAAGGGAGCTGCTATGATTGACGAGTTACATATTTACATACGATTGTAATACCCCACTACAGCACAAAAGTGCTGTATCCCCCTTTTACGTTAATAGGTACCGGAAGTTATGAATAGCCGACACCTTACCATGGACTACTTTAAGACCTTGACTAGACCCATAAAACCTAAATAAACTTGTTCGGTTTTTGAAACTCACATTTAGATATTTTACTCTGAGATTATATGTCTTAGTCTCTGTAGCACTAGCTCTAGTTTATGCGAATGTACTTCTAAGGTATTAGAAAAGATTACAAGACCAACATATAGGCATGTTAGGGTATCCTCTAAAAGTCTCCAAACACTATATTGTAATTGGGGCGCAACGTTCCAGCCAGAGGCATATGTAAAAATTGATACTGTCCTCTGAGTGTGCTGAAAACGTGTATGAGGTACACTCACATAGCTAATGGTATCTGGTGAAAGCCTTTAAGTGAGTCCAAGTTGGTTGGAAAAATGAAAAAATTTTTTTCTGACCTAACAAAGATAAGATATCGTCGGTACATGGCACTGGAAACGATTGGGAGTCATTTCCTTGTTAAGCGACAGAAATCTAGCCGATACGCCAAGTCCGATCTTTTTTGGCATGAAGTTTAAGGGAAAAAATCTTTATTGGGCTATTTGATTTCCTAATGACTCCTATTACTAACATTTTTTCAACTTCGTCCATTTTATCTCTATTTTGAAATTTCATTGGGAGTCTATACGAAGTTACGTATATAGCTTTATGTTTGTCCTCAGACCGTATTTTATGTTCAATGACATCCATTTTCCCCAGAGATCACTCGCTAGTTGAGAAACATCCTGGTATTCAGATAAAAGATAAAAAAAACTTCTGCTGAATCACCTCTGCTTGAATGACTTTACGGATATTACTTTAGATAGAGTATAAGAGGGATTCATCTACGACGTTGGCGTGATTAAAAATTAGCAACAATAAAAAATGTGATATATAACTTCCGTATGCACGATATGGATAGGTTTTGTTGTGGATTACTAGATTTAACTTGTTGCTGCGAGTCAACCAGGTACAGTGCTTTGTTCGCGGAAATCGTTATATTTCAGAGTGTCGGGAAGGATTAGAATTTCAGATCCCAGCAAAGTCTTTTTACACGCTCTAAGACATTCGAGGGTGCACGTCTCGAGATTTTGCGTGCAAACTGCGACTGCGGTTGTGGGAGAATTCTGATGGGTCGTTGAACAATATCACGATTTATGGAGACAAATGATTGGTTCCTCTATATAGGTTATTATTTGATTAACTGTCTCTTTTGTTCTAAACGAATTTCAATATGTTAGGAGGTTTATAGAATTTCCTTTGATAAACACGCCTTATTTGTAAGGAAGTAAGATAATGTTTTGTATACCCATAGATAGATATCTCACAATTACACTAGATACAGATCATGTTTTTTAAAACTATAGATATCTCTAAGTGCTCGCTTATCCGGACTACTGAATCTGCGTTATGCTATGACAATTAATTTGTTATTGCCAATTACTGAACCATACTCCGGACTTCTCAATAGGGAAGTTCGAACAACAAACGGTGAGTCCGTAAATACAGGATATTACGTGGACTAAAGGAATAAACAGATATTCTAATTTTTACGGCGGCGCTACAGTCGGGCTTAATCCACCAACTATTATAATAACTTATTGTAAAATTACGAGAACCTGCTCTGATTACTTGATACGGTCGTGTGATTCATTGGAAAATTCTTTTTATTCAAAGGTATTGGCATGATGATCCAACATAGCTCTCACCGCTCTGCTAGAGTGGCTTATTGTGTGGAATGTGCTTTGTTTTGAACACTCGACAGATTTGACTGACCCTGACCGTTTGACTAGATGACACAGTAACCAAATTTGCTAAGCACGATTTGTTTGATTCTGATTTTTAGGGCTACTGTTTACCTATTTCTTTTTATAATAATTAGGATTCTTCTCTTTATTACCATCGGCAACGTATTGTGTGTTTTTAGCATTATGTTTGCTGTAGTTACATAGAAAGCAACGAACGTAAGAATGACTTGAACTATAAAGATTGAGCGACTACTATTAAAACAAGTTATCTATTGCGTTATTATTAACTATATGTACTTTCGTTCTTTGCTTAAAAATTTGAAACACGTTTTGTTAATTTGTTTATATGTATGTTAAGTATGTTTTAACCTAATGAAAGTTTTTACAGACATGTTATTCATTGCAATCCAGCCGTATTTTTTTTTTTTTTTTTTTTAAGTTAGTTGAATCATAGGGATTCGATTTTTATGCATAACTAAAGGCTGAAACTGCAATCGGGACCTTGCAAAGGAGCATTTATTGTCATGACCTGAAATAGTGTTACCTCTAATTTATCCAGATTTGTGTGGGTGTTCCCCTTGTTTTTGTGTGTTTTCTTATCACTACGGTGCCTAACTACCCTATCCATGCATCTGTATAAATACAGACATCCATGCGTAAGCGCATATTCACTGTTTAATATGATTTGTTACGTAAAGCATTAAATAAATCACCCAAAAATGATAAAATTAACACAGTATATGATTATGATATTTCAGTAGGACTTCTGGAAACAGAAACTCAAAGATAAAGACTCGCAGCAGCGAAATCCGAATGATGTAGATAATTTCTGTAAAAAAAGTAAGATTATATTGTCTCGTAACTTCAGCCACAGGAATAACGAAAATTCGACCTGCAAAGGAAGCATTCAAAGTTATTCAAATGAATAAAAAAGATTGTACTTAGCTTGATTTTGTGGGAGGTCACGGTGTTTCGATAACGATGTGCCCTTGGCCCTCCTTCTCTGTTTAGCGTATGACCTGGTTTGGCTGAGTTTCCCCGTGCGCGTTGTTCGTTTGTTGGATGATTCGATTCCTTGAAGATCCGATGCCGCAGACGCGTTCGGTTTGTTTATTGAAGTGCTGGAGACGCTAAATAAACGATGTTTTCTTTGAATGATTCTAATGAGAGACGAAGCTTGCGTTGCCGTAGGAAGAAGACACGTCGGGTTTGTTTCTTGAAGTTATGCACTGCTGAAATCGCTCACTAAGTGATGATACTAAGTTGCTTGAAGAATCTCTTGTTTTCGTCGTCGTTGACTTCTGATATGATACATTATTTGTTATCTTCGGAAGACGTTTGAAGAGTTCTTGTTGTTTTCTGAAGTCGCTCACTAAACGATGATACTAAGTTGCTTGAAGAATCTCTTGCTTTTGTCGTCGTTGAACTTCTGCTATGATACATTTATTCGTTATTCTTCGGAAGAGGTTGAAGAATTCCTTGTTGTTTTCTGAAGTCGCTGCCACCAATGAAAGGGCTGTTGCCTTATATAATAAGGCACCCTATGAGGTTATGTTAGACTTGCGATAATCTTACGCTAAGTCGGTTGGTTATGCACTTCCATACTCATTGGAGTGTCTTGGGGTTTGATGATAACTTTCGAAGTCGGTATCTTCTTTGGTTATGACGACGATGTGTTAAACTCATGATGATATCTTCTTTCTGATGTGAGGTTTCTAGTAGAAAACACTGAGTACAAAAAATATTTCTATTTCTCTGGATTAAACATGGACGAATATCAGATAGGATTGTACAGGTCTGCCAATGATGCTGGCTAATTCAAATCTACATGATGAAGCTTAGATAAAGATGTACAGTCTTCTAATGATGATGGCTTGATCGCTTCTGCCAATGATGATGGCTGATTCAACTCTGACTACCATCTCGGTTACAATCATAAAGGAAGCAGACAGTAGCTCGAACATATGAACATACATACAGATGACACAGATTACAAATCACGTAGGCCGTTTGAATTATAGGTCGCGGTAGTTGTCTCAAGCAGGAAGCTTGGACTAATGTTTTCAAAACAAATGAAGGACCACAGGTGACGGCACGTCATCTTAGCCTACTTTATTGGATATGTCATCTTAGCATACTTTATCGTCTCTGGTCTGATCACATTCTTGCAAGCAATCTGGTTGACCTCTTGGGTCACTGTTTTTAATTAATCATAGTTTTAGTTTTTTATATATATTGTAATACATTCCATATTTTTATTATGTAACACTTACTTACACACACACACACACACACACACACACACACACACACCGATATATATATATTATATATATATATATATATATATATATATATATCATATATATATATATATATATATATATATATCTATATATATATATATATATATATATATATGTATATATATATATATATATATATATATATTGACAAAGTGTTCCTTTGAAATCGCACGTAAATGCTAACAATTAAAAAAAGGTGTTTGAATTAAGAGCGCCTCTCTCTTTCCTTGTAACTTTCCTAAGACTTAAATTTCTCCGCCATTGGACAGTCTACCCAGTGAGTGGTACATTCAAAATTTTGATGCGAGGTAATGCTCTACAAGAGGAATATTAGAATACAAGCATTGAATGCTAAAATGGGTCCTCACCACAATCTTGAGCAACAGAACTAATACAAATTTAAGAGCCACAAGTAACAGCAAAGAGAAATGGAAAGTGCAACAGAATTTCTCGGAATTTGCAGTAAAGGAGAGAAGAAGAAGCCTCATTTATATGATGGCCATTTCCACTGACGTTAGTATAAAGCGCTCAACTCATAGGTTACCCTGTGAGCTATGTGTCTCAATATGTTCATAGATAGGAACCATGTAGTGTCGTTTTCATTCTCCCAGGAACATTCCACCACAGCAGCACCAACACTTGTACTACGGAATAATGGATGACTGTGGAGGTAAAATACAAAAATGCTCTGCGGGCAATGGCGGTTGTAGGCCGTCCAAAAAAATCATTTTCGTTAAACCACTGGGAGATATGGATCACTAAATGCTTAAATCCCTACCGACGTAGTCCGAACGAATGATGAAAGCTCTTGCGACTAAGGAAGTAATTCAACTTTTGGCAATAAACACGTATAAACGTTGTTATTGGTCAAGGCGAAACCTAAGTTGGCTGCCTATAAAAGAAATATAACTGGGGCTATTCTTCGTGTAACTAATTTGAATGTGAAGTAAGGTCAAATTCCTATCAACCTCAGTTTCTGTGATGGAATGTTCAATAAAAAAAATTCTCAAATTAAAGGAGCATAATCAGTCGTGGCTCTTACACCAAAAGTCCTATTTCATCAGAATATTAATTGATTTAGTGTTCGATCTCATTATGAACGCGTAATGAGATTGAAGACCAAATCAATTAAGATTCTAATGGTCTGGGGTTTTTGGTATAAGAGCCCTTTACATTGAGAGTTTTTGTTGCATTGAATATTCCATCACAGAAACTGAGGTTGGTACGAATTTGACCTTACTCGACATTTAAATTAGTTACGTGAAGAATAGACCCAGTTATATTTCTTTTTATAGACAGCCAACTTAGGTTTTACCTTTCTTAATATCTGGAAATATTCTCCCATTTCATTTACATTTTAGGTTATTGTAGACTAACATTTCGGGTTTTAACTAAATGTTTTGAATTTAGTACATATTTACCAAATATTTCGAAGAAAAACAATTGTACACGAAGTTAAAAATCTTACTATACTATAATGGGCGTTATGTCTGTATGTCCATCTATCATTCAATCACGGCCAAACGGCTGGTCCTATGGGCATGAAACTTGGTAGGGTTATAGTGGGGGACCCCTAAGATGGTTTATAATGGGGTTTCATCCTTCCTCCCCCTCCGAAGGGGGTGGGGGTGAGAAAGGATTCCCTGAAACAGAGCTGGTTCTGCCCGTGAAACGGGGCTGGTTATGCCCGTAGACTTAGTTCCTTTACGAATTTATCGTACCTAATAGTTAAAAAAAACTAGCGAGTCACTTACATGAAGCAGCAGATGAATATGCTGTTAGTAAGGATTGGTAAATTGCTAGTATAGAGAAATACTTATTAACTACACATCGTGGAGACTGCTGACATTGCTGCAGTTATTGAACAATTGTGTATTAACCTTCAAGAACGAAAATTTATTTGAATAATGAGAAGGGAAGTTTATTTCGATCTACTCAGGCATGTATACGATAGGAAAGAGAGAGAGAGAAGAGAGAGAGAGAGAGAGAGAGAGAGAGAGAGAACTCGATTACCGAGCGGAAATATTTTTAGGAGTAGCTACATCTGAACAAGAGGAAAATGTAGGAAAAAAAAAAAACATTACAACAGAGAAAAAAAATTAACAAGTGAAATGTAAAAGTCTTTAGGCTTATTTTTGGAACGAGATAATGGCGCCGGTTTAATAACATACCGAATCCAATGCGAGTGTGGCCCAATTAAAGCGAGATGCTTCCACTCAGTTCTAGGTCGTGTGAATGCCGAGCAGGTCATGTGAGGCCAAATGTGAAGGATGTTCTATCTCTCTTCTGTGTCAGGACCTTGAACGTCTCTCTGGCTGTGAAATGATAGAACTGAGGGGTTAATATCTCGGAGCCATATCATTTACTGGTGCAAAAGAACATCTTACAAAATGATAACTTTTCTGGTAACTCTTTCCCTGACAGTCAAACCATTTTTGAATATCAAAGTCACGACATTCGAAATGAATCCTTAGTACTGGTGAGCTGATCTGCTTACTAGATATGTAATGACAATATATAAGTTCAATAAGGCTGATAATATTTGTGAGGGAGGAGACTCAGTAAAATCCATAGATAGCCCAACACCACTCTGAACTTATATTCGATCCCCTTTAAAATAGATTTATTTGCAGAAAAATTCAGTACGGTCGTTAGCTGTCAATAGGTGCCTCAGGAGTCAAGAAATCTGAAAGAGTAAAAACAGACATTGAGAAGTTTTAAAAAGATATGACAAATTACTAATCAATTTGTATCTTTCATAACTAACAAACCTGAGGGCTTAACATTGGGATACTCTTCTAGAACCAGCTGGAAAACCGGTAAAATTAATAAAAACAAACTTGTGTAAACCAGGAATTACACAAAGATTGAAAAGTAATTCGGTAATAGTTGTTATTGACGTTAACGAAACAAGAAAATTCAGTGTTTAATATTTTGCCCTTAGAAAAATCAACCTTTCATCTGGGGTCATTCAAGAGACTGGCGTATTGGTCCCATGGCAGAGGCACGCAAAGTATCAAAGTCACAAACGATCTAAAATTCTCCTTAGGGGGGGGGGAGTCAACAAACAGCCACCCAGAGGTAGGAATGGATCCACGCCAAATGCTAAAGTTGTCCTAAGGGCCTTAAAATTAAATCTTGGGGTATCATAAACTCAATTAGATAGATTCCTGAAAACAAGCTTGGTACCAGTGGCCAACTATAAGGAACCATCCGTTCAGCTTTAACGTTCAATTTCCATCTAGGCTGGATATTCCATAACCATGCGAGCTGAGCCAGCACTTTTTTTTTTCTTTTTTTATTTCAACCTGAGTTGCCACATGCACTCCAACATATTCATAATTCGAATAGTTGCATGTATGACAAAGTACTGAAACTGATAAATGCAATTTTCATCTTTTATTTTTAGCCATGCATGTTTACAGTACTGATCTATTCAACAATCGAAGTTTTATCTCCTTCCTCAACAAAAACTTTAGAACCAGCATTGACTGGACTGACTAAACATTCTCGAACTGATGTAGGTCACTCATCTGAGCTGAGATTCACTACGAAATGTTTATTATAATACAAAGAAACTCAAAGATCTGACTGACTTCCTGGCATTGCAGAGATGAGGAAAGCGTTAGAAGAAAAATATACCTTTAGGTAACATTTTAATAGTAGCATATGGACTTTTGAAATGGGAGATTGGTCCAACAAGGTAATACATAATAATTTTTTTTCTTCAGCTCAAAGGAATGATTAAAGTAGGCTACTACTCATTCGTCAACAATAAACCTTTTGCAATGTTCACCATTGATTTGTTAAAGCAGTTCACTACTTACAATCAGTGACCATGCTTTTTCTTTTTCAATTATTTTTTTTTCTAGTTTCATCAAACCTTCCATCATCATTTTTTCCTTCTTCTCCTTCCTTCAGTTCCTCATTGGACTAGTGGTTTGCGTACTCGCCTATCAACCTGATAGCGATAGCCCGATTTCGATCCCCGCTACCGCCAATGCGGAACCGGAGGAGTTTATTTCTGGTGATTAGAAATTCATTTCTCGATATAAAGTGGTTCGGATCCCACAATAAGCTGTAGGTCCCACAGGTAAATAACCAATTTATTCCTAGCCACGTAAATAAAAATCTACTCCTTCGGGACAGCCCTAGGGACGCTGTTAATCAGCTCAGTGGTTTGGTTAAACTATAATATACTTTTTTCTATTCTTCTCCTTCATATCGTCGTATTTCCATGAAAATTTAATTTTATAAAATTCGAACGTTTTATCTTCATAATTCTTTACGAAAGTTTACTATCATAAGTTTTACGTGTTTTATTTTCACAATTCTTGCGTTTCCTTGAAAACCGTTCGTGACTTTAGCGAATCTGCTTGTCATAAATGCTCAAAGAAGATTGTAATTCACGCAAGCAGATTCATAAAGAATTGATGGATGCATGGAAGGTAGATGCAGGTATGCACGAGAGAGATGTCGAGTGTTTGCACTCATCTGCCTAAGATTTATATTTACTTAAGGGGGGTTTTAGAAGGGGGTTTAGGAGAGAGGAGAGAGATGAGGACGAGAGAGAGAGAGAGAGAGAGAGAGAGAGAGAGAGAGAGACTTATTAGTCCATCCGAGGAGACATCATGTGCTCACTTGTCTCTAAGAGCAGGTTTTTCAATTCATTCACAGTGTTCTAATGATTTTGTCTAACTTTCTTTTTAGAAACCTTCCACACTGCTGCTGCTTCAAACTTCTGGTGGGAGTTTATTCCACGTGTCACATATCTTGTATGTGAAGAGGTTCCTACAATGCGATGTGTTGTATCTCTTCCGTTCTAGTTTCCATCCATTATTTCTTGTCTGGTGTTTGTTTAACGTGAGGAGGTTACTGTCTATTACTTTTGTTATGCCTTTAAGTATTTTGAATGTCTCTATTTGTTGTCCTCCCTAGGAGAGAGAGAGAGAGAGAGAGAGAGAGAGAGAGAGAAGATAATTTTTGTTTGAAATCATATGTTCGACTGCAGTCTCTGTGCAAACGTCACTTAGGCTAAAGACTGAGGAAAAGGAGGAAAATTTTTGGAAAGTTATACAGACCAGAGAAACCGGAGACAAGGAAGGAATCTGACTACAGATAAAAAAAAAAGAAAACATTATCTTAGTTTAACCAGACCACTGCACTAAGCTGAGTAACAGCTCTCCTAAGACTGACCCAAATGATTAGATATTTTTACGTGGCTAGGAACCAATTGGTTACCTAGCAACGAGACCTACAGCTTATTGTGGGATCCGAACCACACATTATGTAGAGAAATGAATTTCTAATCACCTGAAACAAATTCCTCCGATTCCGCGTCGGCAGAGCGGGGAATCGACCTCGCGACTACCAAAATCGGTATCTATAGCCTGTCTTTTTAAAGCTGACGTTAAAAATTTCATAATCGTTTACGTTAAAGACTCATCGTTGAGCTGTTTACGCGTCTGCATTTTCAGCTTTCATTCATCGAATGCAAATCCGTTTTTGTACATCTATCATGGTAATGCCAAACATTGATATAATATCCTTATATATATATTATATATATATATATATATATATATATAGTATATACATATATTATATATTAATATATAATATTATATAAATATACAAAATATATATATATATATATATATTATATAATATATATAATATATATAATGTATTGACCTTCTATCACTCTTAAAGTGCATCTTTCAGTCAGAAGGTATTATAAAGAAACTTTAATTCTATCGACTGCAAATATTCACCGTCATTCTTTGCAGCGTCTCCTCGGCCCTGGCTATAGCCCTCTTTAACTCCATGTACT
>NC_087203.1:28706355-28736355 GCF_015104395.2 Macrobrachium nipponense | reverse complement strand
GGAGATTGAGGTAGGGAATGTAGCATGGTAGGTGACCTCGTACGCGCTGATTAGACTTAATATTATGTTATTAGACTTGAATTATTGACTGAATACAGACATTTCTTCTTTACACAGAGAGACTGTTTTGTAACATTCCCACATCTTTTAATGGGTATTTATGATTACTAAACAATAGCATAGACTTATATTATTGGGTTACAAAATTACCCATGACTTCCTGAATGACGAGGTATAATTACACTATGTCGTGCTCGTTGGGTGATGTATGATAAACAATTGACTATCTTCACTCGATGCATGTCTTCCACACTCGTGCATTGAGAAGTAAGCGAAGAATGTAAGGGGAGAGCATTCCAGCTCATGAAATGGTTATATCGGAGGCACATCCAAAAAACAGCAAAATGTTGATACTCCAGAGCTTCCTAAACCGATATAGCAGGATGAGGATACGTCATCTTAGAAAACAGAAGAATAATCATACGGTATCGCATCTTCCAGTCACGTTTGTTCCACGGCACTAATAGAAGTCCTTAACCATATGAGTGTATGAAAAATGGTTTTATATCTATGAATTGTTACATATTTAGTCCATTGGTAGCTGATCACCCGCTATAAGTACCAAAATTGAGAAGAGCTCTCTACCGGTATATTTCCTAGGCTGTTCCGTAGCTCTGTCAAACAAAAATATTCTTCTTCTCTGGTCAACCACTGAATTTAAATCTTTTCTTTCCAGATAAATTTGTTGCCTTATGCACTTTGTCTCTAACATTTGCCTCGTCATAAATGAATTCCGACACACTGCATTATTAACTTTTGCCATGTAGCACACGCTCGAAATGTGGCCTTGAATTTTGCAGTAGCCGCAGTTGGTGTCGTTACGTCTGTCTTTTGTCTCCTTGAGCCTCCTCTACTCGTTCTCACAGTAACTGAGCTTGGCTTTCATATGCACTTATCTCACTTGCTGTGAGGTGTGGCAAGTTGTGTGAGGACCACTGCAATATCATGAAGACTATTCATATTCATTAAATATTTGAAGTGAAGGCCTAACGTAACTGTTACCTTAGCAACTCATATCTCAACTTCTTGGGCTATGAAAACTCGGAAACAGGGTTTGAGCATTTTTTCGTACATCTTTGTGAAACAGAGGAAATCAAGGAGAATTTGATTCATGTAGGCATCGATTGCTTCTTGCATGGGTCAGACAAGAGTGGGGGAGTTTTTATCAACTGATTGTTCAGAAATGTCTGTGCTTGTTTCTCCTACAGAGTCGAGTTAACTCCTGCTTGCTGTTGGCTAGACATGAAAAAAAAAATGGGTACCATCTGCTAACAAGAGTAACTTCTTTTCTTTCTCCAATTGCTTACATTCTGCTTTTCTTTCTAGTACTGCAACCATGCCTGCTTTGCTGGAAAATCTATAGGAATGTGATCATGTTTACTACACCCTCATTGTGTCACTTGAGCTTATTGTAATCCTAGTTACTGCACCACTTGATCCGGCTGTAACTGCTCATTGCTTCACTTGATCCTGTTGTGATCAGGCTCAATGAACCACTTAATCCTGTTGGCTGGTGTGATTGTAATCACTCCATCACTTTATCTTGGCGAGTCACTAGGCTGTGGTACACATAATCCTGGTGTGATCCTAGTCACCGCACCACTTGTGACCCTACTCACCGCATCATTAGATACTAAGTCACCCATGCCATTACAACATTTGATCCTGTTGTGATCCTACTTATTGTGCCACTTGATCTTTGTGTAATCATACTCTGCACAGCTTTATCCAAGTGTGATCCTAGTTATTGCACCACTTGATCTTGTTGTGATCCTGCTTTCTGCATCACTTGATCCTGTTGGGATCCTGCTTACTGCACCAATTGATAATAGTGTGGCCCGAGTTGCAGCACCACCTGATCCTTTGTGATCCTGCTTACTGCATCATTTTATCCTGGTGGGTTCCTACTCGCTGCACCAATAGATACTGATCACTGCACCACTTGATCCTGTTGCCATCCACCTCACTGCACTGCTTGATCCTGGTACTACCCAACTCACTGCCCGATTTTATCCTATGATCCTCAGTATTGCACCACCTGTTCTTGTTGTGAACCAAGTCACTGTACTACTTGATCCTGTTAGGATCCTAAGTATATTTTAGTTTAACCATACCACTGAGCTGATTAACAGCTCTCCTAGGGCTGACCTGAATGATTAGATATTTTTACGTGGCCAGCAACCAATTAGTTACCTGGCAACGGGACCTACAACTTATTGTGGGATCCGAACCACACTACATCGAGAAATGAATTTATAATCACCAGAAATAAATTCCTCTGATTCAACATTGGCAGAGCGGGGAGGCGAACTCGCGACTACCAAATTGGTAGGTGAGCACGCAAACCACTCGTCCAACGAGGAACTTGATACTCACTCTACCACTTGGTACTGGTTTGACCCTAGTCACTGCACCACTTTATCTTGTTGCCATCCTCCTCACTGCACCACCTAATCTTGGTGTGATACTTGCTCATTGTGGTAGTACTTCATTCTGTCGCTATCGTTGTTGTACATGAGGATAGCCTTGTGCCTCAACGAACGCTTGCTTTTGAAGCTGCATGTAGTTTTCTTGCTGCCTTTTTTTTCTGATAAGAGAATCACTAGGATTTTCGAAATTAATGTAAGTCCTTCCTCATGGTGCCAAACAATAAATGATGAGAGAGAAAATAGGAGAAATAAAAGACACAAAGAGTGATGAAACATGTTTTTAGAAGCTTTTTAATTTTCTGTAAAAGAAAACTATTGAGATGGCTAATTGTCTGTCCGTCGCACTTTTTCTGTCCACCCTCAGATATTAAAAACTACTGAGACTAAAGGGCTGCAAATTGGTTATGTTGACCATCCACCATCCAGTCATCAAATGTATCAAATTGCATCCCTCTAGTCTCAGTGTTTCTTTTATTTAAGGTTAAAGTTAACCATTATCATGCGTCTGGCACCGCTATAGGTGCCAACAACACAAGCCACCACCGGGCCGTGGTTGAAAGTTCCATGGGCCGCGGCTGAAATTTTCATGGGTTGCAGGTGAGTTTCGTGGGCCGTGGCTGAGAGTTTCATACAGCAGTATATGCTGTACAGAAAACTTGGTTGCGCCGAAGTTTTTTACTTGTTTTAATTTAGATTTCGGGGTTTAAACCCTCTGATAAAACAAACCTCACGAATCTCCTTTTCATAGAAAACGACTTCTCGTGAAACTAAAAATCCCTTAATTTCAGTTGTCAGGTTGGCCGAGTGGTCTAAGGCGCCAGATTTAAGCTCTGGTACTCGTGAGAGTGCGTGGGTTCGAACCCCACACCTGACAGTTCAAGTGTTTTACGGGCTGCTCTGCGAGCAAGAGCCCGTGCTGGCACAAGGCCAGCTTAATTTTAAACAACAACAACCCACAGGATTTGCGAAGTCTCGACAAAAACAGAAAACGGGAAACTATACAAAATACGTTTACTAAGCTGCAAAGACCTTGGGATACTTCAATAAAAAAACCACCATAGGGAAATTAGGGCAGTCGTCAATAACAGATCATAACTTTGATGTAAACAAGGTCTTGGTTGTAAGAACGTTCAGTAATAATCCACTCACTGCCTAAAGAATTTAAAATAACCCTTTACAAGCATAACTAAATATAAAGTCTTAACAAAATCTTCAGTTTTTCATTACTTTAATGGATGACTAGCTATTAGCAAGTTTACCTATCAAGAGACGCAGGGATAAACGATGGAAGCTTCAGTAATTCAACCGCTTTCGAACACCTTCAAATACTAATGAAAATCGTATGAGTAATATATTTAATGGGGAATAAAAATCAACTGTCAAACGGGAGAAAGTGACAACTGGGAGAAAGATTAGAGTTTAATTCAATATTTTTTTATATTTAAATAAAACTTGAAAGAAAAACATATCAAAGAAGAAAACTTCGATTGGTTTTCATCGCAGTTCGAATATTTTGGAACTGAATACGATATGATGCAGGGTAGATCTATCTGGAAAGCAAGGGAACGAAAACGGTACTTAATTTTTTTTGTTTTTTTTTGTTTTTGTTTTGGTAGAACTTCTCTGTCTGCTTGCCAGTATCCCTGATTTCTGTTTTGGAAACTTTTAATAGGCTTCCCCAAAAAGAGGCTTGTTTGAGCGTAAGGGTAATTCGCAAAAGACAGTTCTTGAACCAAGTTAAGTTACTCATGAAAGAATAACCCATCTTTTCCTCCACACCCCACTTTGGAATTCACTTCTTGCTTCCGTCTTCCCGGGTTATACATTCTTCATAGGCAGGTATATCGTTTACCACTTGATTAAGCGAATAAATCCATCGGCCTTTGCCCCCCCCCAACCCCCCCCCCCCCAACCCCCCACCACACAATTGACGTACCACGAGGTAGATTCTTTTAGTGGAGAGGCTTTCAATCGTAATCCCCTGCCTATCAATCTCTCTTATTTACCTATCCATGAATAACTTCAGGAATTTTGAGCCACATTAGGAACCGTTCTTGTCATAAAATGTGTTTATTTACAAGATTATTTTGTCCTACAGAAATGCGCTTAAAAGAACATCCCTTTGAAAAGTGAAGGCATATCAATCATCTAGTTTTTAATAAAAAGTTGAATAACAAAAGACTAATACCAATCTGCTTTTTAAAAGGCCAGATATTCGGGAGGATTCTGATAACAGACCTGACGTTAGGCCCAATAATAGTTTTAGCCAGAGCTTTCAGCGGATGAGTTTCGATTGGTAGAATTCTGCATGTACTGTAAGATATTGTATATTGTCAACAAATAAAAAGAAATTAAGTCAGACATTATAACTATACATACCATTGGCAGTCCCAACATCTTGGGCTTCTTCTGACGGACGATGTGTGGCTTGAGGAAGTAGAATATGTTCAATGTCCACTTCTCCCTGTCCGTCAGTCGTCTTCCGTGTCGCTGTCATCACTCTGTATCTCATCCAACTCCGACTCCTGTAGGTGGAAGATGACATTTCCTCGACCTAAGTGTCTGAAGGAGTGGCTGTAGGAGTCTTCTCCGGGCCGAAAGAAGGTCTTGCAAGAAGATGTGACGTTGATGGTCCCTTCCTTGGTCGTTTCAGGAGGTTCGGCATCTTGAAGGGCGTTGTGGAGAGTACTTGGAGGAAACTGCTGGTCTCGGGAGACGGAAACAACAGCTGACCTGAGGGTTGTTGTTGTTGTTGTTGTATTGAGCCAACATTTCTTGTTGGCACGGGCCTTTCCCTTGTTCGGGAGGGCGCCGACCTGACCTTTTATACCACGGTACAGCGTTATGCTAAGGTCACACATTCACATATCAACGCACGCACGCCCATGCATGAGCGGAAATTGGTAGTTGGTAACAGCTTACGTCAGTAAACTGTAAATGTAACATAAAACATACGTAAAATCGTAGACGTACGGTGACGGGTCGTCCGGGCTCTAAGCTCAGCCCACTAGGGCGCCGTAGCCCGCTCCAGTTTTGAAATGTTCAAAACAAGTCGTGGGTGGTCACGCCAAATGTCACCTGATGTAGCTCCAGACATTGCACGTGGGACCCACGGTGACTACTGCAGGGTAAGTGCTAGGGTCACCTGCATTGTTCGCCGTCGTTATTTTCTTTTCGCCACGAAGGACGTGGGCCTCCTAATTGCGCTGTAGCCTATGGGGTAACCGATTCGCCCATTTACAACCCTGTACGACATGGCAACGCTGCAGCGTGGTATAAAAGGTCAGGTTGGGCGCTCAATACAACAACAACAACAACCCTCAGGTCAGCTGTTGTTTCCGTCTCCCGAGACCAGCAGTTTCCTCCAAGTACTCTCCACAACGCCCTTCATGATGCTGAACCTCCTAAAACGACCAAGGAAGGGACCATCAACGTCACATCTTGCAGGACCTTCTTTCGGCCCGGAGAAGACTCCTACAGCCCCTCCTGCAGACACTCAGTTCGAGGAAATGTCATCTTCCACCTACAGAAGTCGGAGTTGGATGAGATACAGTGATGACAGCGACACGGAAGACGACTGACGGACAGGGAGAAGTGGACATTGAACATATTCTACTTCCTCAAGCCCCACATCGTCCGTCAGAAGAAGCCCAAGATGTTGGGACTGCCAATGGTATGTATATTATAATGTCTGACTTAATTTTTTTATTTGTTGAAAATATACAATAATTTACAGTACATGCAGAATTCTACCAAAGTGAATTTACAACCTGGATTTTCATAATGCAATATTTTTACATTCTCTCATACATGTTCCATCACTTTACAGTCTGCTCTTGTTTACAGGCTGGCCATTTTGTACCCTACAGCCCCATAACAGTGGGCGTGGTCATGACGTGAAGGTGACGTACATAGAACATTACACTATCGGCGAGAGTTCAGGTAGACGTCCGACCTTGCTTTCTTTGCGCGTACATTTGCGGCGCAATTTACGGTGCTGGCTTTACGTCCATTAGCCCGTGTCCGGTTTACCAGCTGTTCAAGGTCATTTCACCGGGATGATGCCCACGATCCACATACGTGGGCATACGCCGTAGTGATATGTGAATGTGTGACCCCAGCATTACCATGTCGTACAGGGTTGTAAATGTGCGAAACGGTTTCCCCGTAGGCTACAGCGCAATTAGGAGGCCCACGTACTTCGCGGCGAAAAGAAAACAACGACGGCGAACTATGCAGGTGACCCTAGCGCCTAGCCTGCAACAGTCACCGTGAGTCCCACGTGCAATGCCTGGAGCTACGTCAGGTGACATTTGGCGTGACCACCCACGACTTGTTTTGAACATTTCAAAACTGGAGCGGGCTACGGCGCCCTAGTGGGCGGAGCTTAGAGCCCGGACGACCTGTCACCGTACGTCTACGATTTTACGTATGTTTTACGTTACATTGACGGTTTACTGACGTAAGCTGTTGCCAACTACCAATTTCCGCTCATGCATGTATTCATATTGCCGGATGGTACGTAGTACGTATGCTCTCAATGGTCCAGTTAGGGTGCTAATAAAGAGGAGGAAAGTGTTCTTCGGACAGCTTATAAACATATCAATGTTATTATAGGTATGCAACGAATGAAAGTTAAACTTGTCGTGCAACTGCTGTTCAAAAGTACCTATGAATCTTTTGATCACTTCGGCAACCAAGGAAATTTGAAGAGAAGAACTGGAAAATTACAAGCCATCTCATTCCGCTGGTTGATGCATGGTTTGATTGATTTTATTCTCGACTGCCAACAAATAGAAAATAATCAAGAAATGCTTACGGGACTAAACCTGTGAACGCAAGACAAAATCTTGCAAGACATGAATGAAACCGTGAGAGAAATGAAAGTGATGAAAAGTATAGTGCCCTATCCTTTGTCTAGCTTTAGAGAGGGCAAACTAATGAAACCTAGTGTTTCTTGATCATTTGAAGTGTATGGATAAGATTTTTGATTCTCACCATGGAGGGAAAGAATGTTTTAACAGCAGTAAAAGGAGCGCTCATTAAATAAACGGATATAATTAGCAGTCACATCCAAATAACTTCAGAAGTAGAAATATTTTGTTCCATGCCGTACATTTTTCAGAATTCGCGATTTGAACAGACACATTAGTAGTTCCAGAAAAGCGGCGAATAAATTGAAAAAGTTATCAACGTAGCTACATATGTGCGAAATGTGATTTTATGGATTTTTGTTAAATGTGTATAATTCTAGAAATATATTTATATTATTGTTTAGAATGTTCTTTAGAACTCACTCAGGATTATTTCATATATTGAAATATAGTTTTTTTATCTGGCTATTATTTTCCTGAAGAAATAGATAATAGTATTTAATAACGGAAAAAAATCGAAAGCAAAAGTAGGTTTTCCATAATTTCATTGTTATTTGGCGAGAATGTTCTATTGATCTCTCTTATGATTATTCATTTTAAGATAGTAGAATGAAGAACCTTCATCTGACTATTACTTTAATTATCGAATAGCTTAGAGTATTTAAAAAAAAAAAAAAAAAACAGAAAGTAAAGGCAGGATTACTATAGGTTAAGGGGCCTGACTGTGTTGTTGTGACGTCACGCACCAAGCCGTTTAATCCTCTACCCGAGTTTAAGATGCACGTGATAAGACATTCTCCAGGATGAACAGAGCACAGGGTTAGACCCCTTCTGACCAAAATAGGATAATCTCGCGCATGACGTCACGTGGCTGATATGACTGAGGTTCAGGTAAAAAAAAGTCATCAGTCAGTATTTGACCCCACCAGAGTGAAGAACAAGGAAACTATCTTCCAGTACCTGGAGATTAACGGGTACCTCTCTCACACAAGGTCGTGAAATAGATAGGTAATGGGTGGGGGCAAACAATTCCCGTAGTGACCCTTAATCTACTTGTTTTCTTGGTTTTCTTTTATGGCCACCTACCAATGACGTCACAAATATGCCCAGTAACGACGGGACGGTCTAACCCTGTACTCTATTAATCCTGATATTTCTCTAAACCTTGAGCAGATCGAGCCAATTACTAAGTATCTCGTCAAGAGAAAACTGAGAGAAAATCTATAGATTTACCTCAGCCTGCATCAGGGAATGTTGTCATGGGACATTATTACCTTCACTCGCCACGGGAAGGAAAGTCTTAGAAAGTAACTCTCGAATTATAAAGCAAAAATGTGATTTACAAACCCTGATTAAATGGGACCTCTGAATGTCAGTCTGCATAGATAGACGTAGAAATCAAAGCAAAAAAATTTATGTATTTTTCTCAATGCAAAAGAAGGTGGATTGGACACCTGGTACCCATACCTAGCCAAGTTAGAGAGGCAAGTTGGGTGGGCTGGATGGATGACTGGGGGCATATTTCCCAAGTCTAGAAGAGTTTAGGGATGGGGAAAATTAGGACCAATCAAAGCGCTTGGAGCTGATCCATGACGTCACAAGCCACACCTTTTAGCTCCCTCCTCAGTCTTATATCCATTACTGCCGCCAGTCATGATGCCAAAGAAATACTTTCTTCTCAATTTCAGTTTACGGCTTGTTTGACATATACGCTTACATTGTAATCAGATATATCTAAACATAATGCAATACTAATTTAACAAGAATATATTCTTCATATGAGATACACAGTGAAATATATTATGCGTTATTGGCTTCTCCCTCTTGTAAATAATATTTTCACATTGCGAATTTCTAAATTATATACATGAAAATGCATGTTTAAAGCCATTTATAAAGAGTTGCGATAACTCATGGGATGAAACAAACAATATACAAGATGGTAAAAATGATGGTATCTGACCTGTTTGTAGGGGAAGATAGAGAGAGGGAGTAGGCTTACATTACAGATTTTTATGTACATATGCTATTTCGTAGTAATGCACATTGCTGGGCATTGGCTATTTCGTAGTAATGCACATTACTGGGCTTTGTATAAAAGCAATATACTGATCATTACTAGGCCATGAACAGGAAGCAGACTGATATAGGCCCTACTATTTACAGGGACACAGTATTAGCGTCATTCATTAAATTATTTCAAGAGCTAATGTGCCCTTAAGGAAACCTAAAGAAACCTAATGGTTTTGTTGTTTTGGCGATCTAAGTTAGCCTAATGTAACCAAATATAGTTACGTGACAAACTCATCCTATCAGTAGCTAATCTGAATACGGTTGTTTTTCAAGGTGTACCTGATAAGCTGTAGTAAAAAACTGCGTTTTTGAGGTGGATTACGTTTCCATAAAACCTTCTAGATGTCCTTACCTGATTGGGCCTTGTCATTCATTGTGTACAAATATATAAAAAGTTTTTATTGAAAATTTTTTGCTTTTCATTTTTACTTTTCATACATTGTGTACGAACAAATAAAAAGTGATAATATAATTCAGTATTGAATATTTTGAGCAAGCCCTTACGTGATTTTTGCTTAAAATTAATTGTGTACAAAGAAAAAACTGATTATTTAATTAATTTAATATTTTTAGCAAACCTTTCGTACTTGTCATTCATTGTGTGCAAAGAATCAAAATGAGTATTTCATCAGTATGTAATACTTTTAGCAATTATAGGAGTACAGAATACAACTTATTTACGGAGTTACAGTAAACTTTTTACTAAGCTGAACTAGAGCAGAATTGATGCATAAATTTATGAAAACTGCGATATGCTTTAAAGTAAATATGTATGACACTTTTTTTTAAACTCAACAGAAAATCTTATGCAAATATTCAACATGTATTAATTAAAGCCAGAGATAACGGTAGTATATGAGTATACTACCATTTCTTCATCCAAGATCACACTCAATGGCTAAATGTATGCCTTAACTTAAGTGCATAAATTTTTTTTTTTTACATATAGATTTTTGGCATTATGCCAAGAACTGGGGCAACTAACAAGGCCATTCAGCGCTGAAAAGGAAATTGACAGTAAAAGATTTGAAAGATGTTACAGGAGGAAAACCTCAAAGCAGTTGTACTATGAAGCAATTGTTAGGAAGGGGTGGATAATAAGATGGAAGAAAGGGAATATGAACGGAGGTAACAGTAAAATGACAAAGTAGTTGCAGCTAGGCGCTGAAGGCACGCTGCAAAGAACCGAATGAGGTGCAACTGATGGCACTATCCCTCTACGGGGTGCATAAATTTGTCATCAAAACTGCATCCTCCACATTTCTTTTAAGTATAAGGCAATTATTATTTTAGTTCTTTACATAATACCTTTTTATAGCCTGAAACAACAGGCAGTAACGCCTGAAAAACGTTCCATGCTCCATGCTTTTAAAATCGTCACCTTCAAAGTCCAAGATTCTTGATGGGAGTCGAAGTGCCGCGAAGTTCTTGGCCTCCTCTCTAGTCTGTAGTGCTAATTATAGTCATATACCATCATTTTTACTATACCATCAAGTTTATCGTCT
Organism: Macrobrachium nipponense; assembly: GCF_015104395.2. NCBI lineage: Eukaryota > Metazoa > Arthropoda > Malacostraca > Decapoda > Palaemonidae > Macrobrachium > Macrobrachium nipponense. The sequence goes on along the minus strand of NC_087203.1, from coordinate 28,725,414 downwards.
TGTGTATTTTTTATTCATACCATGTGTTATCGCAACTCTTTCTCTTTGGCATTAAACACGCATTTTCAAGTATATAATTTTGTAACTCGCAATGAAAATATTATTTACGCAGTGAATATCGACTTTGCGAGCAGGAATTAACAGGCACTGAGCACTATTACCAAGAGGGAGAAGCCAATAACGCTTAATATATTTCACAGTGTATCTCATTTGAAGAATATATTGTTTACTGAATTAGTGTTGCATTATGTTTATATATCTCTGACTAAAATATATAGGTCATACAAGCTGTAAATTGTGAAATGGGGAAGTTTTTCTTCGCATTGTGGACTGGCAATAATGGCTTAAAGGCGTGGCTTGTGACGTCATGGTCAGCTAGCTCCGCGCGCTTTGATTGGTCCTAATTTTCCCATCCCTAAACTCTTCCATACTTGGGAAAATATGCTTCCCGGCGACCAGCGCGTGAAAAAATGGACTTTAGCAACGGGGAGAGGAGGCCTTTGATACTATGGAAATCTAAGGGTTAACAGTAAAAAGGGACCTGGAAATATAGCCTTTCATACTATGCAAATACTTCAATTAAGAGAGATATTCTTTGATGCAACACAAAACTAAGAAAGGACTTGGAAATGTGGATTTAGATACCATACAACACCAAGAAATTGTTACAGTAAGAGAAGGACTTGGAAATATTATATACAAAAGCAAGAAATTGTTACAGTAAAAGAAAGTCTTGGAAATATACAAAACCAAGAAAATGTTACAGTAAAGAACGACTCGGAAATATTATGCAAAACCAAGAAAAATGTTACAGTAAGAGAAGGACTTGGGAAATATTATACAAAACCAAGAAAATGTAACCGTACAAAAAATAACAGCTTAGGAATTTTCTTACCCTTTGGTTTGACTTTGCATCCTTTGCCATTCCAGTTAGCACTAAAGCTTTCATTCTGAAACTAAAATTTAAAAAAATGAATCAGATTCTGTTAAGGGAGTTGGACAGCAATCGAAAGAGACTTGAGGTGACAAATAAGGTAACAACTAAAAAATCAAGAGGCAGAGAGCATTTAGGCACCTGTAGCTACAGCAATAACTTAAAAAGCAATCTTAACATTAATTACTTATTTGTAAGTTACTTAAGTTTCTTGAAAGTACGTGTGTGAGTGTGATATGTATGTGTATATATATATATATATATATATATATATATATATATATATATATATATATATATTATATAATATATATATATATATATATATATATACATACATATATATACATAGTATTTTCTGCCCTTAAGTAAGTCTCTATAAAGAAACTAAATAATATTCTACATACGGTTATAAGCCATACATAACTCTGTAACAATGTATACAGTTATATTTACACGGATTCCCGTGATCACAACCACTTTAAATTTAATCTGGCACGTCTTAACATATCTATTCTATTCAGGTATTATACATTTATTTAGTCATTACGGTAAATTTTATTCCTAGGTGAAATATGAGGAAAAACTTTACTTTAGTTGCGAACTCTCTCGAGAGAGAGACTCAGAGTTTCCAGCCCTGTGATTGGCTTATCAAATAACAGCCAATCAGGAGCGTCGTGTGCGACTGGCCTAGACATCAGATGCACGGTTGATGTGAATATACTATAGTACATGTCACAAGCTCACAACATCATGACGATACACAAACATTCAGCCTTCTCATCTCACAATCGCAGATTACAAAAACATTTCTCCCACTCACATTCAAACACTTCAAACACCTTTGAAATTTTCACAAGAGTAACTGTCTTCCTCCAGATGGCACACACTGTTGTGTGTATCTGATGTAGTTTACTCAACTGAATATTTACATTGGTATAAACTAATGATCTACTGATCCAGAAACAGAAACTTGAAGGGAAAGATTTTAAAAAATTTCCGTTGCTTGTATGAAGACTTTTCAAGCGATAAAAATGTTCAGGCTACGATGGTGCCTTTGAAAGTACGCACTGCCGCGTTAATTATAAGAATGATATACATTCAGTATTAGTAACGTCACTTAATTAAGATTTACATAAGCAAAAAATACGGATGCTTCATATCTCTAAAATAACCAAATCACATTTTAACTTTTTTAAAAGGTGTTCAGGCGCTCATGACACACACAGGACTCCTCAATGCTGGGTACAGAAAATAATGACAAGTCAGACATCAATGGTTTGGCAATTCAGATTCTAAGGGCTGTATACACTTGAGACACAAAGTGGTGGTAATAAGTTTCTTAAGTTTTGTAATACAATCTAATACATCATAATCAAATCTGGCAGCTTATAGTAAACGATAAAGTACGTACTGTATTATCTACAAGAAAGTAATAGGGTTATGGCAGAACATCAAAACGAAGGATTGTCAATTGATTATTGCGCCACACTTTATCATGTATAACGTACTATATATATATATATATATATAGATATATATATATATATATATATATATATATATATATATATATATATATATATCTATATATATATATATATATATATATATATATATATATATATATATATAGACCACACACACACACACACACACACACACACACATATATATATATATATATATATATATATATATATATATATATAGATATATATAGATAAATTCAAGTTCAAAGTTCATTGTAAGTTCTAATGGACTGACTGATAACCATCATCTTTTAATGACCATTAAATCTCCTTCTTCCACAATTCTAATTAAATCATTCTTATGCACATAACTGTCCTATTTAGTCATATTATTTTATTGTAACCCTGACACTATTCATATGTACATACGTATATATCTATATATGTATATATTATATATATATACATTTATATACACATATAAGCATGTATATATATATATATAATATATATATATATATATATATATATATATATATATATATATATATATATATATATATATATATATATATATATATATAGATATATATATATATATATATATATATATATATATATATTACTTCCTCCGAAATAAAAAGCCCCGTCCATTTAAGCAATAAGATTCACAATGCATAGCTAAGGTGAAAAATAACTCTTTAAATAACTTAAACCATTCATTGAACTTCTCTGAAAAATTACTCGTAAACTCAGTAACCGGACTGACTACATTCTGAATGCAAAGGCTTCTTTTATCTTTCCCAAAACAAGAACTTTAGAAAGCTTCTGCTCCAAACATATAAATAGATAAACACGAGAGAGTTTCTTCAAGACTTCTGAAAAACATGAAAAAACATAATGAATAATTCTCTTTATCAAGAACATACAAGTAAAGTTGAGTATTTAAAATTCTATCTGAAGAAATCAATTATAGTAGATACATCCGAAGTTGTTCCCTTAAAGACACAGCTCGGAAGCAAGTCATTCTACGCTTGAAGACATCCGAATCTCCCCCACACCCGCCCGACGTTTCAAAAGATTCCCGCCGATTCCTTCGGCTCCGTTTTGAAGGATCCAAAGTCGTCTCCGAGGGAACCAGCGAAGCGGCGCAAAGCTCCGAAGAATCAAAGTCCTCAAGGATCCGGGGAAGACTCCTCGGAGCCGTGTCTATCTAAAACAAAGCTCAGTGAAAGGCACCTGCTTCGGTATGTCTGTAAAGATGTTCACCCAACTAAAACAATTGTTTGCTGTAAAGTGCGCTGATCTTGTAGCCAGTGCTGGACTTATGATGAATCTTAATACTGTCGGGCGGACTCCATTGGCGGGTGGCTCTTGAGAAAGAGCTTCACCTATGTGATGCCGCCCGACAAACAATGTTGGATTTCAGGAAGGAGAGCAGAGTGCGCCACGTTCTGCATTCCATTCTGAACTATATCGGATTTTCAGATCTTGTCGGATACGAGGAACCTACCTTGCCCGCCTGCAATGGACCCCTGGAGTTGTTGGTGAGGAACATTCTTCACTTTGACCAGGGGACCACAGTCCAGGAGGTTCTTAGCAAGGTAGATCAATTTGTATTTTGGCCGAGGACGCTCCTGTATCTCACCGCCTTCTACACCGCCTCACGCATTGCCAAAGGTGCGATGAGAACTATTGTAAAGAAAGGAGTATCAGTAATGTGAACCAGAATGAAGAAGTGGAGGACGTGATAGAAGGCCTTCTGGAATACCCTGTCACCGAATTCTCTGACAACATTGAAACAGATGAGTGTGTGGTCGCCTTTGAGGAGGAGAGCCTCCAATTATCCATCTGTGAGACTTTGACTGTCAACGATTTGCCCTCTGAAGAAGACGAACAATCGACCGATATTGACCAACACGACTACAACAAAATCCACCCTGACAAGAGAGAACAGGAAGACAAACAAACGAGGAAGTCGAGGAACCCCCAATTGAAATTCATGATAAAAAACAGGATGTCCCAGATAAACGCTGGAGGAAGACTGCCTCCTTCAGGAAAAGGAAGACAAAAAGGCTCAACTCTTTGATACGGTAAAGGTCGAACCCGATCCTTCACTTGAAGAAAAAGAGCAAAATGCTCTTCCTTCAGCACAAAATGAAAATCAAATAGCTCACCATCCCGGAATAACGAGTCAGGAAGACAAACCCGAAAATCAGGAGGCACGAAATGAGACGACATCTGTTGCGCCAAAGAGTCGTCCTGAAAAGGAAAGTGATGCCTTGACTGAAAACTGGAAAAGAAAACATCCTGTCAAATGTGGACCCTTGAAGCATGCGATGGGTAAGACCTTTACCTTTCGCTGTGGTAAAGGCCTGAACTTTGGCCAGATTATCGGGAAAGGAGGAAAGTTGCACGAAACTGGCCAAGGAGGACCACGGGGTCATTCTGAACGTTCGTAGTGATGGCTCCAGACTGGTTGAATTGACAGGGCCCAAGATGAATGTCGAAAAAGTCTATCAAGAAATTCAATTCAGAGTGGACAAGACTTTCGACATCAGTGAACTATCCACGGTACTGACAGGACTTTTTGCTGTTGGGAAAGAAGACTTCGTCATGCTTGTTGAAAAGGAGTTCAGGGAGGCCTTGCTGGGCCCACAGAAGATAAACCTTCAGAGGCTGCTCAGGCATCTGAATGTGGGCATCAACCTCCCTGACGATGAAGACGACCGCGATTACATCGGAATCAAGTAAAGAAAGCCCACCAAGTCATATTGGCCATGATAGAGGACATCAAGAACTGGCCAAAGGAAGAGGAGCTCAAACTCGTTGGCTTAGATTGCTACGAGTTCAGCCTACCACCCGAGGGCAGAGCTTTCCTCAAAGGCCTCTTCAGACAACTGGATGGAGAAATCAGAGCCCTCTACGATGTGAAACTCATTCTCCCCCAGAATAAGGACAAGAGGGAGGTGGGCTATTTAGGAGGAGATATAAAGCAAGTGGCCCGGGCCTACCAACACATCCAGGACGTCCTTCGGGAGCTCAAGGTGGAAGGCTCCGATATCAAAACAGAAGGACTGAAGAGGATTGACGCAGGAAGATATCGATTCCAAGTTATGGCCCAACAGAAGGGACTTGTGGTTGGGCAAAAAGGACAAAATTTAAGGAAAATCGAAAAGGAAAACACGTCAGGATAACGATGCATGGAAGAGAGAAAATTATATAACTATAAAAGGTCATTTGGACGACGTCCAAGAAGCATGTCGGGATATAAATAATATCATAGAGGTAACAAGAAAAAGGACCGAAGGTACTTCCCCAGGGGGCAGAGAAGGGGGATACAGAAAGCATCCCAGACCTCTAGTCTTAGGCGATTTCTTCTAAATGGAGAAATCATAAAAATAATGACGCTCTCTCTCAGGATATGCAGAGGGAAGAACTATAGTTTCTTCTAGTATGCTATGTCCCTTGATGAACATCTTGTACAAGATATTTGTCATGCAGACAAGGGTCCAATATCTGGATCGATTCTTTTGATGTCCTACCAATCTGAAGGAATAATCTAGAAGATGGGCTTGCAGAAAGACAGTTTCTTCAAGTATGCTATGTCCCTTGATGAGCATCTTGTACAAGGTATTGTCATATGGACAAGGGTCCAATATCTAGATCTATTCTTCAGATGTCCTACCAATCTGAAGGAATAATCTAGAAGATGGGCTTGCAGAAAGAAGAATTCTTCTTCAAGTATGCTATGTCCCTTGATGAGCATCTTGTACAAGGTATTGTCATGTGGATAAGGGTCCAATATCTAGATCTATTCTTTCAGATGTCCCGCGGCACCAATCTGAGGAATAATCTAGAAGATGGGCTTCGCAGAAAGAAGAACAGCTTAGGCTTCAAGTATGCTATGTCCCTGATGAGCATCTTGGTACAAGGGTATGTCATATGGACAAGGTCCAATATCTAGATCTCTATTCTTTCAGATGTCCCACCAATCTGAAGGAATAATCTAGAAGATGGGCATGCAGAAAGAAGAACAGCTTCTTCAATTATGCGATCTCCGTTGATGAACATCTTGTACAAGATATTTATCATGCGGACAGTGGTCCAGTATCTAGATCTATTCTTTTTTATATCCTACCAATCTGAAGGAATAATCTAGATGGGCTTGCAGAAAGAAGAATTGCTTCTTCAAGTATGCTATGTCCCTTGATGAGCATCTTGTACAAGGTATTGTCTTGTGGATAAGGTTCCAATATCTAGATCTATTCTTTCAGATGTCCCACCAATCTGAAGGAATAATATAGAAGATGGCGTGCAGAAAGAACGCTTCTTCAATATGCTATGTCCCTTGATGAACATCTTGTACAAGGTATTTGTCATGCGGACAAGGGTCTAAATATCTAGATCTATTCTTTCAGATGTCCCACAATCTGAAGGAATAATCTAGAAGATGGGCTTGCAGAAAGAAACAGCTTCTTCAAGCATGCTATGTCCGTTGATGAACATCTTGTACGAGGTATTTGTCATGTGGACAAGGGTCCAATATCTAGATCTATTCTTTTAGATGTCCTACAATCTGAAAGAATAATCTAAAGAAGATGGGCTTGCAGAAAGAAAAATTGCTTCTTCAAGTATGCTATGTCCTTAATGAGCATTTTGTACAAGGTATTGTCATGTGGATAAGGGTCCAATATCTAGATCTATTCTTTCAGATGTACACCAATCTGAAGGAATAATCTAGAACGACGGCTTGCAGAAAGAACAGCTTCTTCAAGTATGCTATCTCCGTTGATGAACATCTTGTACAAGGTATTTGTCATGCGGATAAGGGTCCAATATCTAGATCTATTCTTTTAGATGTCCCACCAATCTGAAAGAATAATATAGAAGATGGGCTTGCAGAAAGAAGAACAGATTCTTCAAGTATGCTATGTCCGTTGATGAACATCTATTGCAAGGTATTTGTCATGCGGACAAAGGTCCAATATATAGATCTATACCTTTAGATATCCAACCAATATGAAGGAATAATCTAGAAGATGGGCTTGCAGAAAGAACAGCTTCTTCCAAGTATGTTATGTCCCTTGATGAATATCTTGTACAAGGTATTTGTCATGCGACAAGGTCCAATGTTAAGATCTATTTTTTAGATGCCCTACCACTCTGCAGGAATAATCTAGAACATGGGCTTGCAGAAAGAAGAACAGCTTCTTCAAGATATGCTCTGTCCCTGATGAGCATCTTGTACAAGGTATTTGTCATGTGGACAGGGTCCAACATCTAGATCTATTATTTTAGATGTCCTACAATCTGAAAAAGGAATAATCTGAGAAGATGGGCTTGCGAAAGAAAGAACAAGCTTCTTCAAGTATGCTATGTCCCTTATGAGCATCTTGTACAAGGTATTTGTCATGTGGACAAAGGTCCAATATCATATCATTCTTTCAGATGTCCCACCAATCTGAAGGAATAATTAGGGATATGGGGCTTGCAGAAAGAAGAACAGCTCCTTTCAAGTATGGCTATGTTAGGAAAAGATGGGCGTTGCAGAAAGAAGAACAGTCTTCTTCAAGTATGGCTATGTACCCTCAATGAACATCTTTTACAAGATATTTGTCATACGGACATGGGTCCAATATCTAGATCTATTCTTCCAGATGCCCATACCAATCTGAAGGAATAATCTAGAAAATGGGCTTGCAGAAAGAAGAACAGCTTCTTCAAGTATGCTATGTTAGAGGATGGGCTTGCAAAGAAGAACAGCTTATTCAAGTATGCTATGTCCCTTTATGAACATCTTGTAAAAGATATTGTTATGTGGACAAGGTCCACTATCTAGATTTATTTTTTCAGATTTCCCACCAATCTGAAGGAATAATCTAGAAGATGGGCTTGCAGAAAGAATTACAGCTCCTTCAAGTATGCTATGTTAGAAGATGGGCTTGCAGAAAGAAGAACAGCTTCTTCAAGTATGCTATGTTAGAAGATGGGCTTGCAGAAAGAAGAACAGCTCCTTCAAGTATGCTATGTTAGAAGTGGGCTTGCATAAAGAAGAACAGCTCCTTCAAGTATGCTATGTTAGAAGATGGGCTTGCAGAAAGAAGAACAGCTTATTCAAGTATGCTATGTCCCTCAAATGAACATCTTTTACAAGATATTTGTCATACGGACAAGGGTCCAATATCTAGATCTATTCTTCCAGATGCCCCACCAATCTGAAGGAATAATCTAGAAAATGGGCTTGCAGAAAGAAGAAACAGCTTTTCAAGAGCTATGTTAGAGGATGGGCTTGCAGAAAGAAGAACAGCTTCTTCAAGTATGCTATGTCCCTTTATGAACATCTTGTAAAAGATATTGTTATGTGGACAAGGGTCCACTATCTAGATTTATTTTTCAGATTTCCCACCAATCAGAAGGAATAATCTAGAAGATGGGCTTGCAGAAGAAGACAGCCTCTTCAAGTATGCTATGTCCTTGATGAGCATCTTCTACAAGGTATTTGTCATGTGGACAAGGGTCCAATATCTAGATCTATTCTTTTTTAGATTGTCCTACCAATCTGAAGGATAATCGCTAGGGAAGATGGGGCTTGCAGAAAGAAAACATCTTCTTCAAGTTATGCTATGTCCATTGATGAACATCTTGTTCAAGGTATTTGTCATGCGGACAAGAGTCCAATATTAAGATCTATTCTTTTAGATGTCCTACCAATCTGAAGGAATAATCTAGAAGATGGGCTTGCAGAAAGAAGAATTGCCTCTTCAAGTATGCTATGTCCCTTGATGTGACTAGCAGTAATGGCTATGAGACCGAGTGTAGCTAAAAGGCGTGCTTGTGACGTCATGGATCAGCTCCACGCGCTTTGATTGGTCCTAATTTTCCCCATCCCTAAACTCTTCCAGACTTGGGAAATATGCGACCGGGGGAGGGAGGCGGAGGGACAAGTGGCTTAATCAACTGGGAAACGATGTAACACTAGTCTACGAAGAATGTAAGGGAATTCAGGGAAGACGGAAGCAAGAGGTGTATCCCAAAATTAGCTGTAGAAGGAAACTACTCTTCTGGTAAATTCTTTTTTTATCTTTGGATATTCAAAATATTCAATACAAAAAATTTGTGATTTGCCATACGGTTGACAGATAGGTTGATAAATCATGAGAGAGAGAGAGAGAGAGAGAGAGAGAGAGAGAGAGAGAGAGAGAGAGAGAGGTGTCTCTCTATTATCTTAGACAACATGACGTCAGCAGTTCAAAAAAAAAAAATCAGAAATATTTTTCTTCATTAGTACTGAAGTGCTGTTCTTTTTCCTATGTTTTCACAAACTCACTCTGGATCATGTTGTATTCAATTCATAAAATCTTCGATTACAGATGGATACCCCTCGAAGCTTTAGAGGTGCGTTGATATATCTATCTCTTAATTTCCATTTTTTATTTTTTCCTTTCCCATAATGTTCAGAAATACTTTGTCCCAATATTACGTAACCGACTTGAGTCTCTCTCCATGAAGTGAACAATAACAAAGAAACTGACTTTCCCACAGGAGTTCATGAACAGGTTCAGAACATCCTCGGCTTCGTAACTTATTCATCATTTTATGAACGCAGACTCATGATTTTTTATTAATAACAAAAAGCACCTCTTTGACGTTTCAATGACAATGGAAATATCATTTCCGTCATGACTGAAAATGACTGAATGAGGCCAATTGTGAAATTCGTAACAAATAAAGTCAACGTCCAATTTTATTTTTAATGAAAGTGTTATTATAAAAAACTTCATATGAGCACTTGACCTGTGGCCTTTGGGTGGAATGGGAATCTACAGTTTTAGTTTTAGTCATATGAAAAAACCATGTGACCCTCATTATTATTATTAGCGAAAGTGGGGTTCAGAGACTATTAAATTAGTACACCTTCTATCTAGTTTTACGGGCATCATTTGAAGAGGATATAAAATCATATTCAATCCTCCATTAGAGTAATGAAAAGTCTATTCGAGAAAAACCACTTCGATTGACAAAAGTGTGACTCGGACTTTGATGCTGAAGAACAGGTCATCCCTGGCATAGGATGTGTCGGCTTCATTTTGTATATGATAATTAATACATTAACGTCTGGTGGTCACAGATATCTTAATTCATTATGAAAATAGAAATTCTTATATGAACATATTCTCTTCGAAAATATGCGATTAATTCGTTCTTTCACAGGTACATTGCAACTTTTCATTATTAAAATGAATATAGTACAAAGAATATAGTACATGGAGTTCCTTCGTTATTCTGTGACATTGTACACGATTAATATGGAATTATTTCCCCCTTAGCTACAGTTGTAGTTAAATGAAATTTAATATATACTTGAATATATCCAGAACCATATTTTCAAGAAATCTCCAACTGAAAATGTAAAATATTGTAAGTTTTATCCCACTGATGCTGTATACAATACTTTTATTTTTATGTTTTATAAACCTAATGATATGAAGAAGAAATTCATCTATGAACAAAAAGAAGCTCCTGAGTGGCTAAGACATAATTCGAGTACGGAAAATCATCAAGAGTTCTTTATGCTTTGTAAAACTGAAGATCATATTTTACTTCTCTTTGAAGGGTTTCCATTTTAATATATACAAAGTCTTTTTAAAGTTAGGGTCTTTTGCTATGGATTCCCTCACCGGACCGGGTTCTTATTAAAGAATCCCCATAAACTCTGCCGATAATGAAGTAATCGAGTTTTATATAGTTTCCCTTTTCCAATTTTAGTCGAGACTTCACAAATCCTTTAGGACTTTTAAAAGTTTTGTTTCCGAATCTTCCTTTGATGTCCCGATTCGCCCTCAACTTCCTTTTCTCTAGAAAGGAGATTTATGAGGTCTGTTTGATCGGGGAGATGAAGAGGCTTCCTCACCCGAATTGAAAACGTTTCCGAAAACACGGTTCAATATCTCTGCGTCTTTATTGCTCTTATTTTCTGTCTCATTATTAAGTGTTCTGCACCTCAATGAAGCACTCGCATTAATTTCGAAATCCTAATGAATCTTTTCCCTTAAAAATGCAAAAGGAAAACTACGGACTGCTTCAAGAGCAAGAGCCCGTGAAGGCAAAAGATTACCTTCATCTAAAACAGTGGTTCCCAAACTATCTTACCTGACGGCCCCTTTTTGCTTTCAGTAGACCCGCACGCCCCAACCCCCTCTTTTGTTCACGTGAAATGATTCTTGCATTTATTTCTTAGCACTGTTCAGGAAAACAGATTTCTGTTTGTATTAAATTTTAATAATGAAAGCCACTAAAACAAATAAAAGTACATTCCAGAGACATTTTTCTAATAGAAAACGGGTTGGAGTGACTGCTATAATTATACTTTGCATGTATGTAATGGCAGATATTCGTTCTTTGAATTATTTTATTATTCTAATTAAACAAAGATTTTTGAGCAAATGACTTCATACCCCCTTTGTATCCTCCTCACGTCCCCCTAGCGGGGCGAGCCCCCTAGTTTGGGAACCCCTGATCTAAAACAACAACAATGATAGAAGGAAGTGGCGCAGTGAGTAAAGTCACAAGAGGATCGAGTCCCGAGGTGACTAGACAAAACAGGATCAAGTGGTGCAACAACTAGCTGCAAAAACAGCTAGTGGTGCAATAACTAGCAGTAAAACTGGTAGTGGCCAATGATTTCGTCACAATAGGATGCAGAGGTGCACTGGGAGGACCACAACAGGATCAAGCGGCGCATTGAGTAGGAACATAACACGATCAAGTGACTAGTACACAACAGGATCAAGTGAAGCTTTGAGAAGGATCACAATAGCCAATAGGGTCAATTGTGACCATAGGATATCTCTCTCTCTCTCTCTCTCTCTCTCTCTCTCTCTCTCTCAAAAGACTGACAAACGTAAAAATGAATACAGAGCTAAAAGGACATTGATTTTATGAAGCTGCAAGTGAGGTTAATATGCAAATGCATCAAGGAACTTCAACCACATTACCGCAACTGGCCCTCTTTCTTTATGGCTATTATCTTTCATCAAAATGTTATATTCGCTTTTCATTTTTTTCCTTCCCTTAAGTCGAAAAGACAAAAATATTACGTTTGATATTTGATTAGTTATTGAAAAACAGTTCGAATTATTTCATATTTGTTATTATCATTAATGTTTCTTGGAGATTAACATACTTTTGGATAAGAAACAAAATAATAGGCTTTTTAACTAAATTACTTGACATTACGATATGCAAGCGTTAAGTATCTTGAGTATATTATATATATATATATATATATATATAATATATATATATATATATAATACATACACACACATACACACACACACACACCACACACACACACATATATATATATATATATATATATATATATATATATATATATATATATATATAAAAGCTAGTTACAACTCAAAGAGCTATGTAAAGAATAATTATGGGAATAACACTAGGAGACAGAAAAAGATCAACATGGATACGAGAGTAATCTAAGGGAGAGGATATTCGAACAAGTAAGAAAAAGAAATGGGCGTGGACAGGATTGATAATGAGGAAGGTGGATATAATAGGTGGACAAAAAGAATAACAGAATGTATCCCTGGAGATTGCAAACGAAGCAGGGGAAGGACGAGAAGACGATGGATTGACGACCTAAGAAAATTTACGGGTAAAGACTGGGATAGGAAGACCACAAACAGACGAGAGTGGAAGAATATGCCCTGTAGTGGACTAGCAACGGCTGATGATGATGATGATGATGATGATACATTATACGTGTAATTTATGTACATATATGCATACATATGTATACTTATAAATACAGATACACACACACACAAATATACATTTTATACATATAGTATATATCTATATATATATATATATATATATATATATGTATAATATATATGTAAAATTTTATATTTATTATATAATATAACTATATATATATATATATTATATATAGATATATATATATTATATATATACGTATATGTATAAAATATATATACGTTTATAAATGTATAAATTTTATATAATATATAATATACGTACTGATATTATAAGTATTGGGAAGACGGATATCTAAGTAATAATATAATGATATATAATATATATATATATGGTTATAGATATATATGTATTATGTATTAAATGTATATTTGTGTGTGTGTGTATCTGTATTTATAAGTATACATATGTATGCATATATGTACATAAATTACACGTATAATGCATCATCATCATCATCATCAGCCGTTGCTAGTCCACTACAGGACATATATATATATATTATATATATAGTATATATATATATATATATATATATATATATATATATATATATATGTATATATATATATAATATATATATTAATAATATATAATATATTATATGTATGTATATATATATATATATATATATATATATATATATATATTATATATATATATATTTTGTGGTCAGGAAGAAATTCACAGAGGAGACAGAGGCGTTCATTGAAGTTAAAAGCATTTTGGCTCTTGATGTAAGGGATATTGGCCGACGGTGTCATAGTTTTCAATTTCAAGAATGTCGGACTTGAGACCAACTGAAAGTGTTCCTTACAACTGCTCGTGGGGCAGCTGAGTGTGGGGGATTTAATCCGGGATTGGAGGTCGCTCTTTAAGATTTGGAAGGGACAGGATTCGATATTGATCTTAGCTCACAGCTGTTTGATGCTACAGGAGATTTTGTTGAAACATTGAAAGGTTCTAGACGGGTATCTAGTATCTCATTAGAAAACTTTCAAAAGTTGTTGCATTTTTGCTGGCTCTTGAATGATGTCCCTGACGCAATAGCGAGTAGTTTTGACAGTCAGATAGAGCCTTTGTCTGATGAGTCATTGATTTTTACCCAGGTTCATAAGCACATGTCGGAATGTCCGAAAGTAGATAGCACACTTTTTAGTGGGATGCCGAAATTCATGATGGGTGCTCCAAGGAACTATTACAGGGAGATTCAGGCTTTACTTCTGGTGGTTTTTGTGGTAAAGTGGAGAGAGATAGAAGACCCAATTTTGCTTTTAGTAGTTTTTGTGCTAAAGTGGAAGGTCTACGGATCAAACACCACAGTTTTGTTATTTCAATTGTAATGGGCAGTTTTACAGAATTAAATACCGTGGTGGTTGCAAGAGTTCTGAGCATTCTTGGCGGTTCTGTCCATTGCTCAAAAAGAGAAAAAGAGTAGTTAGACAGGTAACTCAGAATTTTGGTAATGGCTACAAGAAAGTTCCTTGGCGGGGGGTGGGGGGGGGGGGGGAGGGGATATTGAAGGGGCTCCTCAGGGCGCCAGACTTTTTGGAAGGCCAAACAGCCAAAAGGGAAAGGTTAGGATGTTCATATCATACAGGGCTTTTGGAAAATGAACCAGAGCCAAAGCCTGTTGTGAAGGGAACCATATCTGAGTCTAGTGTTTTGATTTTTGTGGATACGGATACATCTGTTATGTTTATTGGACTACGATTTCTATCGGTCCACGTTTTCTTGGTACGTGCTAAAAGGCTAGAACAATCAAAGGAGAAAGTTTGATTTTGGGGATAACGAATATTTGTTTTTCGCAGGGAAACCAGTTAATTAATGAACCAGTTTTGGTGATAAAGGGAGTTGCCTTGGGAAACAAAATTTTACTGGGACATCCTGCATGAAGTAGGAATAGGAGGTATAACAATTGGATTACCTGATGTTTTTATCCTGTATGTGGGCGTTGAGGAAATGGAGGGGAATATTTCTGTGAGGATAATGAAGAAACTGTCAGAGATGATCAATCACGGGGAGATACTGAGCCTATTGATAAGAGGAAGTGCATATAGTCTTAGCATTGAATTAGTGAGAAAGGATTGTGAGTTGCCTTACGTGGGCCTGGAATCAGAGGGAAATTTGTTGGTGAAGAAAATGAAATATAAAGTTGAGGAATAGTGAGGATAAAGGGAATGACGATGCAGGTCGTGGTGCATAAAGACTTAATTCCAGTGGTTTTGGATATAGTATGTAGTACATTATAAGTATGGTAATCCACATTTGGGGATTGAGAAGATGTATCAGAGTAAAGAAATGTTTTCTTGGAAGAATATGTTTTCTTCCGTGGAGAGTTTTGTGAAAGGGTTTAATTGTCTATGCATTTGAGATCAGGGCGGGCTTATTGGCCGACAAATGAGATTGTGAGTAAGATGTTAGAGTGTCTTACAAAAGTTATGGGGATACAGAAAGTAAATATTATTCCGTATAGGCCAGAAGTAAATGTCAGCAGACTATAATTTCCATTACAACAAAATGCACACAAACATACTCTCTCTCTCACACCCCGTAATTAGGGTTCCTTTTCAAAGTCCCTTTACAAAAACAGGAAAGGAGAAGTGAAGGTCATTAAACATTGTCAATATGATCCTGGATTCAATACAATACAGATATTTTCTCGCTCCTCTGCATTACAGTAAGAGAATTCGGCTCCAGATTTGTTGGCATAATATCTGATCGGAATCGTTTATTAGCATTCTCACATCTAACATATAAATCACTGAAGCGCGTAAGATGTTCCATGATAAGATAATTAAATTTACAAAATAAAATAAATCTATAAAGAAACAGGGGTAGTCAATCATCATCCATCAAATCCACCTTCCTAATCAAGAAAAAACGAAGATTTGAGAATTCTCATCGGATTTTATTGATAATACTGGGCTAGGGCGATGAAACGCATTCAATCAAATTTCCATTCTCTCTTTTATCTTGTCTGTCAAGTAATACAAATAAGGTTAAATAAATAAATAAATATATAAATAAATAATATATAATAAAGCACACACTATATATATATATATATATATATATATATATATATATATATATATATATATATATATATATATATATATATATATATATATATATATATATATATATATATATATATATATATATATATATATATATATATATATATACAAGCAGTCCACGGGTTACGACGGGTTCGGCTTACAATGTTCTAAGGTTAAGGCGCTTTTCAATTATATTTCCAGGGTTACGACGCCTACAACGCTCATCTGGCAGAAGAAATATGACACCAAAAATCCAAAATAATCAATATTTGAAGTTTTTTTTGATGAAATATGCAATAAGAATGCAGTTTACATAGTTTTGACTGCATCCAAAGCATTAAAAGTAAGGTTTTCTTAGGATTTTTGGTGATGTTCCGGCTTACGACGATTTTCGGCTTACAATGCGTCTCAAGAACGGAACCCCAGTTTGTACCCGGGGACTGCCTGTATATATATATATATATATATATATATAAATATATATATATATATATAATATATATATATACGTATATAAGTATATATATTTACTATATATATATATATATATATATATATATATAAAATATATATATAAAAATAAAATATAATATATAATGTATATACTATATATATATATATATCTATATAGTATATATATATATATATATATATATTATCTATATATAATATATATATTATATATATATATATAATATATATATCTATATATATATATATATCGATATATATAATATTATATAAATATATATTATATATATGTAATTATCAATAAAGAGAAGCCCATAATCAAACACAAAATAGGAGAAAAGTAGCTAATTTCAGAGACTGCGGTCTCCTCTCAGGTAGAGAACGAGGGAGCCAAGCAGTCTCTGAAAATATAGTACTTTGTCTCTATTTGGTGTTTATGGGCTCCTTTTATTAGATATATATATGTATATATATATGTGTTAATTAGCAATAAAGAGAAGAGGACACACAGATGTATAGGCTGTCTTTATTGCGACGTTTCGTAATTATCCAATTAATTACATCATCAGGCTGTTAAAATGAAAAATTAAATTCCTAGTAAAATTGTAAAAACAAAACTAAAAATTAAAAATTCAGAAATGCAAAATCTAAAAAATTATTCTTACAAAGTGTACACATTAAAATTAAGGAAATGAAATTATTTAAAAGGACATGCATTAAAATGAAAGATAAATGAACACAAAATAAACAAAAATTGACAAAAATTGAAAGCAGCAGTGAACAGAGTTACAGAACAAGAGGTCAAGGACCGACCTAGAGGAGTGACAGCGTTAAATTAAACGTAAACATAAAAACATAAATAAACAACACAAGTCAAGACAAATACAGAGGGGAGGAGGACGTATGAGTGTTCAACGACGGAACAAGTTGTTTAATAAAGAGAGATTCCAGAATAACAAGGTCTTGCGGGTTGGTGGTATGGCCTAAAATGCAGAAGTTTTCTTTACCGATATTTGTTGTACACATTTTGGAGTGATTTCTAATATTGGAGTGTTCTGGGTTTGCAATTCTGCTGCCAGTACGGAAGCTTTCGCCACGATGAGAATCAATACGCATCTTAAGGAGTCTGCTGGTGGATCTCACATAGGTCCCTTTTTGACATTCAGGGCAAGTACGTATATTTATAAATAACACCAGAGGACATATAAGGCGATAATCGCTCGTTCGAGGTAAAGAGGGAACCGATGGTGGAAGGGTTCTTAGGAATCAATTTTACGTCTATGGCATGAAAATATTCCTGAATGATTTCTGTGAACTTTTTGTGAAATTTGAGGTCATGCGTAAATGGAAAGCATGCGCAAAACTTCATTTTTGGGACATTTAAAACTTTTGGTTTAGCAATGAAATGTTTTTTAAGTAGTTAATCTAATTTCCTATAAACCAGCTTAGCAGGGAAAGAGTTATTGTTAAAAAAGTCAATTAAAGATTTTATTTCATTATGGAAAAGGACGCAGTTCGACGTAGGGACAAGTGCTCGGTGGAGAAGGGTAGAAACAGAGTTGGACTTAAAATTCATAAAACATGATCTATAAAAGATGGTACCAAATCCAGTAAATTTTTCTTCCTAAAAATCATGGTATTAAAACAGTCGTTTCCTCTGAAAACTAAAACGTCCAGGAATGGTAGACGGTCGTTCGCCTCTTTTTCGATCGTAAACGTTATGCTCGTATGTATTGCATTGGCATAGTCTACGAAGAGGTCAGCTTCATATTCACTTTTAAAGAGATCGAACGTATCGTCAACAAACCTGGAATAAAAAATGGGGTAGAATCTTAATGGGCAATTATCGAGCATTTGCTCCTCCAGGGAGCACATGAAGATATTGGCAAATGTAGGGCCGAGAGGAGAAGCCAAGGCCATGCCCTCTACTTGTTTGAATAATTTACCATTAAAAATGAAAGCAGTGTCCTGCACTGCGAGTTCAAGTAAAGATTTATAATGCGTGCGATTAGAATGATTAAAAGTAGAATCAGGAACAGAAAACAGCTTGTTAAGGATTAATTCAATAGTTTCTCCAACTGGAACATTAGTAAATAATGACTCTACGTCGAGACTGGCCGTGAATAAATCGGAATCTTGTCGGAGAATTGTTTCTTTAAATTGCAATGAGTTATTTATTGTATACTTATTCTTAGTTAGATGCTCCAACATGGGTACAAGAAATTTGGCTAATTTGTAATTTGGTGTCTTAAAAGAAGCAAGGACAGGTCTATGTGGAACGTCAAGTTTGTGAATTTGGGGTCGTGTG
>NC_087203.1:28686075-28705855 GCF_015104395.2 Macrobrachium nipponense | reverse complement strand
TTGCTATACGTACTTTGGGGTTCTGTTGTGCATGCCCTTCCTTGGCAATTAATTACTTTGGGGTTGAAGGTTGATGGCCTTCCTTGCAATAATTACTTTGGCGGCTCGTTGTGAATGCCCTTCCTGGGGCAATAAATTTACTTGGGTCGTGTGAATGCCCGTTCCTTGCAATAATTACTTTGGGTTGCAAGTTTGGGGGTGATGGCCTTCCTTTGCAATACGTACTTTGGGTCGTGTGATGCCCTTCCTTGCCCAATTACCGTTACTTTTGGGTTTGAGTGATGCCTCCTTGCAATAACGTTACTTTTGGGGTTCGTTGGATGCCCTTCCTTGCCAATACGGTACCTTTGGTGGTTGAGTGAGGCCTTCCTTGCAATACGTACTTTGGGGGTTCGTGTGATGCCCTTCCTTGCAATAACGTACTTTGGGGTTGAGTGATGCCCTTTCCCTGCATACGTACTTTGGGCGGTCGGGTGATCTGCCCTTCCTTGCAATAAACGTTACTTTGGGGTTGAGTTGATGGCCTTCCTTGCAATACGGTACCTTTGGGGTTGAAGAGTGATGGCCTTCCTTTGCAATACGTCATTTGCGCGGTTGAGTGATGCCCTTCTTGGAATACGTACTTTGGGGTCGTTGGTGAATGCCCTTCCTTGCAATACGTACGTTTGGGTCGTAGTGATGCCCTTTTCCTTGGGCAATAATTAACTTTTGGGGACCCCTTCCTTGAATTAATATACTTTGGGCGTTTAAGCTGCCATTGGGGCCGTTCCTTGCAATTACGTACTGGTTTGGGGTCGTTGAAGATTGCCCTTCGGTGCAATACGTTACTTTTGGGTTCGTGTGATGCCCTTCCTTGCCCAATTAATTTACTTTGGCCCGGTTGAGCCTTGATAGCGCTTCCTTGCCCAAATAAACGCTTACTTATGGGGTGTCGTGGTGAATGCCCTTTTTCCTTGCAATAACGTTACTTTATGGGCCGTTACGTTGTTGATGCCCTTCCTGCAATAATTTACTTTGGAGCTTGAAGTGCAATTGGCCTCCTATGCCAATTTACGGGGTTACTTTGTGGTCGTGCTTTATGATTGCCCTTACCCTGGCCAATTACCGCTTACTTTGCGGGTCGTGAACTGCCCCTTCCTTGCAATAATTACTTTGCCTGTTCGCGTTGAGTTGATGCCTTTCCTGGGCCCAATAATTACTTTTGGGGATCGCTGTGCATGGCCCCTCCTTGCCAATTAATTTAACTTGGGGGTCGTTAAGCTGATGCCCTTCCTTGGCAAGTAATTAACTTTGGGGTTGAGTGATGGCCTTCCTTTGCAATACGTACTTTGGGGGTTCGTGTGATGCCCTTCCTTGCAAGACTTACTTTGCGGGGTATGAGTGATGGACCTTCCTTGCAATACGTACTTTGGGGTTGAGTGATGCCCTTCCTTGCAATACGTACTTTGGGGTCGTTGATGATGCCCTTGCCTTGAATACGTACTTTGGGGGTTGAGTGGTGGCCTTCCTTTGCAATATGGGGTCTTTGGGTTGAGTGATGCCTTCTTGAATACGTACTTTGGGGTCGTGTGATGGCCTTCCTTGCAATATAACGTACTTCGGGGTTTGATTGTGCCAATTCTCTTTGGGGAATACGTACTTTGGGGTCGCGTGATGCCCTTCCTTGCAATACATACTTTGGGGTTGAGTGATGCCCTTCCTTGCAATACATACTTTGGGGTCGTGTGATGCCCTTCCTTGCAATACGTACTTTGGGGTCATAGGATGCCCTTTATTGCAATACGTACATTGCCCTTACCCTCCGCTTGGTGAACCTTTGTTGTCTTTAAGGGGCCTCCCAGGGGCGGACAAAAGGGTAAGATCTCAGACCCTGTGTGATTGTCATAACCATTCTAACCCATAGAGATGACTTGTGTTGAATGTCTCCTACTTTGTGGCACTGCGGGAACTCACCGTTGGAGACAACACTGTGTGATGCTAAGAGACGACTGAATATGAACCACAGGGTTAGTGGGACAATAGTTAATTGTTGTTCCCGGGGTGATATTTATTTTTCCATGGTCCTAATGTATGTTTATCCGTTATTCAAGTGTGTAATTTAATTAGGTTTTTGGTTAATTTCTTACTTTGTCTCTTACTATCACAACGACCTGTTCATATGCGGTTTCCATCTCCATCTAGTAACTTTTCCTTTTACTTTTGTGTGCTAGTTAGCTAGGCGAATGTGTTTTTGGAATTGTAATGATGAGTTTATTGTCTTCCCTAAAGTGAAGTTTTGAAGGGAGTTCTTTGTAATTTTAAGGTATTAGTCGTCATAAAGAATTAAGTGTTCGTTTAGTCTCTGTATCCTTCTCTTTGAGGAAATATTTTGAATTGTTTTTGTTCTGGTATGAGTCCTACTCATTATCATAGTGGTAAGGCTATATATATATATATATATATATATATATATATATATATATATATATATATATATATATATATTATATATATATATATAGAATTTATTCGTCATTAGTTCTTTCCATTTTCTTTCCAAAGAGTTTTCTGACATTTGGTCATGCGGAATCACTTTAGAACGGGAGGAGGGAGAAAATAATGTATAATTCGAAAATTTTAGAAGGGAGGAAAAGAAGACCCAGCAAGCATCCAAATAAATGATGTGAAAGAGAATGCAGAAAGGAAGGGCTTGTGTATCCAGGAAACTCATGACTGCCTGTAAGATAGGGGTGAGTGGTGCAGTGTGTGTGGTGGGATTCATCACGCTCGACCGAGTCTCTTGTGCAGGTGAATGAACCGGTTCATCTACTGGAAGGTTCCTCCACGGGTCCATTCACGTTTAACCCGTTCAAGTAGGAATGTAGCAGTGACCGTTCTGATTTTTCTCTGGGATCATCCTCACAAGTTAGAATATCACCTTTCATAAACTAGTGGGTAATGCTGCGGAGCTTTGTTTCAGATTCTGCTGAACAGCGTCAATGTATAATTAATTAAAAAGCGCTTCATCGAACAACATTGTACATTTGCTGTACTTTGTTGAATTGCAACATCATGAACATGATGTGAGTCCTGTTTTCAGAACATTTCCAGTTTTCATGAACTTTGTTGCAACAATTGGAAAGAGATAATCTACGGCCTTATGATAATGATTCACCTAAGTTACAGGTCACGAAAGGTCAATTGCAGCGACTGTGACCTCTGCTCAATTTTATCCGAGTTGTTTCATCAAGTGATGATTTCCCACAAGGGAACATTTCCCCTCTCAACAACGGGACTGTAATCCCTTAAGGTTTCAATCGACTGTAAGGAAAACACAGGTGGGATTTATCTTGACTTCATCTCCTTTAAATGTAACAAAAAATGATCCGCCTCCTGTTAGAGGGAATTGGACGCCTCGTTTGCCCAGAAAAGTTGCCTGGAATTCTCCTCCCGGGAATTCCCGTGACGCAATTCGGGTATCTCGACGTCCTGTAGAATTGTCAGACCACGAACAAGGAATCTTTCCGAGGAAAAAGGACACGGGGTCGCTTTTTATAGCTACAGAAAAGTGAGTTTACAGATCCGTGTCTAGAGCAAAGCCAAGTTATTTCTTCCATATTACGTTTTGATTGTTTAACCTGAGTTATTTTACGTTAGTTATTTATTGCTTAGCATGTATAACCTAGTTTTTGCATTCCGTTTTGTTTTGTTATATTATTTGTTATAATATAATATTCACGTTTAAGAAACAGCAGTTCGGCGGAGAATCACGTCTTTCAATTTATCAGTATCCTTTACTGAAAAGAAAAACATTGGTATACGTCGTATGCAGGGGTAGGATGTTTGGACGAAAAAGGTACCTACTGATTCAAAATAATACTGCTTTGCTCCGTGGTTGTCAGTGACAGAAATACCGTACCTCGGATACTATAGGTGTAACCAGATATTACTGCCAGGAGCAAGCTGAATTTGACACTTGCAGAAGCTTCATAGCCTCCGTAACTCTGGTGCCTGTAGATTTCTTCCCTTCTCAGAGTGAAGTAAGAGTTCAGAGAGATCCAACGCCTGAGCTGATTTCTGCTGAATTTTCATTACGAGATGAGTTCGAATAACATGTTTATCAGTAAACACTGTTGGTGAATGACTCAACTTAATTAAAATGGGTTTACTGTAATAAAATGATAGTCTCTTCCTCATGGTACTAGTACCATATTAAGTATCAAATTTTCAACATTATTACAGCTAATTCAGCATATAAGCACTTATGTTGTATACTGATGTAGACACAGAATCCATGGGCATTTTGTCTAACTCGTTCTTGAAGTACAGTTTCCCTGGGTATAATAAACGTATGATCATAGCTTACAACACTACAGTACAAACGAAATGTACATATATGACTTCAAAGGAAATTAACGACCAGTTCCCTCACAATAATGTAATTACAATCCTCAGGAATTTAAACCTACAATAATGAAAACTAATCTTGTAAAAGAGAAGGGGTGAGCAAGGTCTACAGAATCACGGGTCCTCTATGGATTTTGCAAAGACAGCCTTAGTCACTTCAGTCAGAGATACGAAAATACCGTGCGACTGGCAAAGAATAATCACAACTATGAAAATCAATTAGGTGCTCGCTTGACAGTAGGACGCCTGCCTTTGTTGCAAACGGGCATAAAGAAAATCGTAACACTGGATCAATATTTTTTTATTTATTAGATTTTTATATTATTTTACCCCGATCACGTAAACGTCTCTTTAGCAGCTGATATCTAAGTGATTATGGTCTGCATGAAAATTTTTTTGTACTTTTCAGAAATTGACACTTTACTGTAATGAACGCGCGTCGCATCAGTCCGTTGTAATCTCAAATGTAGATATAAAAAAAAATGTAAATATTCAGAAATGTTTTTGGAAAGCGTCATTGCTGATGATAATTTCTTTTTTTGATCTCGATTGTTGCTTTGCACTTAAAATGACCCAAATAACACAAAAACATAAAACTGGAACTGCTCTGCGCTCTCGACAGAAACTGCTATCAAAATGAGCTTCTAATAAGTAGTAATGCCTTCAATTACATGAAAAAAGGACTCTATGGAAATGAAAAGGCCGTATTTTATTACAGACATTTCAGAATGGTGGCGGAGCGATTAGCAAACATGCACACACACAAACAGACATTCATCCTCATTTACCGAGCTAAGGCTCATTATGAGATGACGGGATCTAGGAAAAAGTTAGACAATGTGTGACGTCTCCTTCGAGATCCATCATAATGAAGCTATTTTCACGGAGCAATTTAAGATCTTAATTATCGTCTCCTCTATTGTACTTCGAAGCCAAAGTTTCCTTTCCATTGGCTGTGAGCTGGCTAATTACCTACAAACTATAATGAGAATATTCTTTGACATCTGCTATTCCTATATTCTTTTATGACTCCCGGTCCACGAAATATGTTACTTGACTCTTCCTATTCTTTATTATTGAGAGAGAGAGAGAGAGAGAGAGAGAGAGAGAGAGAGAGAGAGAGAGAGAGATTAGGGCGCTGACGGTAAATCTCCACGGCCGATATCAAGAAGTTCTCAGTGACTGGACTGGCTGCTCAGATTGTTTGGTTTGAATAATATCGCATGGTTTGTTTTGATGAATTTTCTTATTACATTTTTGCGCGAGATCCTGTTATTTCATGAAAAGTAATTTTTCTCTGTTTGTTAAAACAATAGACTGTTAGCATCCCTTGTTGGTAAAATATTCCCACCAAGTAATTATTACTATAGTAGATTCACATCAACCGTGCATTTGACGTCTAGGCCAGTCCCTTACGACGCTCCTGAGTGGAACGTACATCCTGCCCATGTGAACTCTCGAGAGATACTGAGTTTCCAGCCCTGTGACTGGCTTATCAAGAGCCAATCAGGAGCGTCGTAAGGGACTGGCCTAGACGTCAAATGCACGGTTGATGTGAATCTACTATAGTACTAAAGCGAGTTTCAAACCATGTACACTACGTTGCACAAAACAATACTTCAGAAGCACTGAGCAACTTGAATCACCTCTTACGCGACAAATATCACCGAATTGTAAAACGAAAATCCTCGAAAACTAAAACGGAAAAAAAAAAAAAAAATTGAAGCTATATCTGGATGCGTAACATAATCCTCCTCGAGAGACCACTTCCATCTAAGTGTTATGGCGCTGAAAGTCCTTCATCCAACGGTTGATTTCAATTCCCTTTTGCCCTCCAAGGGTTGTCTAAGGGATGATGCTCCTCAAGGATGTTATTACTTTAACACTCTGAAGGATTCCTGAGTTTGAAGGAAAAATGGGTACTGTATATTTCTAGAGGGTGCTCTCCATTACATCTACATGTGTGTATGCAGGTCATATATATATATATATATATATATATATATATATATATATATATATATATATATATATATATATATATATATATATATATATAACTGAATCACGAAACTTTGGAACGTGATGAATTATTATATCCATAAAGATAGAAGCCACGAAGGAAAGTGAAACGATGGAGGGCTGCGAGATCTTTTGACTCAACGTCCATTACTTGTCAGACTATACACACGCACATACACACACACACACACACACACACACACACACACACTCATATATATATATATATATACATATATATATATGTATATATATATATAATATATATATATATATATATATATATATATATATATATATATATATATGTATATATATATATATATATATATATATGTATATGTATATATAATATAATATATATATATATATATATATATATATATATATATATATTATACATATATATATATATATATATATATATATATATATATATATATATATATATATATATATACTACTGATGTTAACAAAAATGGCCACAACCGATTTTGTGATCAGTACCAGAAGTAAGACGTTCTGAGATCTAACTCCGAGGGATTGCAAATTATTAGGTCTTAATCAATTCATCCACAAGGTTTACAATGGCAGACGACCGTCACGTGGCAAACAGAACCAAAAATACCTTAGAGCTTGATTATTCTCACTCATTTTAAGCGAACTCTCTTTCGTGCATATTGCAAACCTTTTCCCGTGTTCGACGGACATAACGCGAAATGAAGCCAATTCGAACACTGATTGCAACAATGTACGTCGACTTATATGGGAAGTATTTTAGTAATGAAGAACATTATGAGTCTTTTCATGTCAGTAAACACTCTCGATGGCCATTTTATTAAAGTGCTACTACAATTAGAGCTTGTAATGAATCCCACTGCTTTCATTATATTCATTCTGCAACATTTGGTGAATTTTTGAAACGTTCATGCTCTCTCTCTCTCTGCTTCTAAAACCTTCGTATTAAAAAAACAAATGGGGATTTGGTAATGTGGTCATTTTATCCCAAAGGTAATGACGAAGAGGAATTTTGTTTTCTGGATATAACTGAAAATGTATCTACGTGACAGAATGTTACGTGTATCAATAATATATATATATATATATATATATATATAATATATATATATATATATATATATATATATATATATATATATATATATATATATATATATATATATATATATATATATTATTTGTGAACGCTAACAATCATCTTGATACCATGATAAAGTTCAAGGTTCATCATCGAACAGTCAATCGTAGAGAACACAAAATGAATTTAAATGCATTTACAGCAAGAATGACCGTCATAATAATCATATCATTTCATTTAGTAAACTGACCGGTTAGCTAATACTGAAATGACCTTTAAAAGTTTTACTTCATTTCACATTAAGAATAAAAGGCTCTGTTCCTTCTCTTTTGCAGAAATATGCAATAATATTGAACGAAGGGACTGTAGTGGTCATTAATAAAGCGGGAATAATGTTACGCGTCAGGTCCATGTCTCGTTATACTAATTACTGGGTAAAAGCTGTGCATTAAGGCTACTTACTAATCCATTTGAGACCCGATGTGGCATCGTTTTTCTGGAATGTCTTCAAGGCTTTTAGTCGGACAGTGATGACATTCTAACACAATGTTTACAACACTCCGCTGTAATTTACAATGTTAAAGGATTTAGTCTGATTTATGATCTGAAGTTGCAGTCAGTCAAAACCTAAACACCTGAGTATAAGTTCGGATAAGTCGGCTTACCCCCTCTCCTTCATCAGTTCCCTCCTTCCCCCCACCAAGAAGATTCCACCAACCCCCTGCAATACCCATTCTTCTATCACACCTCTCCCCCTACCGCTCCCTCCACTTCCCCCTCCAACCCCCTTCTCTCTCTCTTGTCTGAGTTACACAACAACTGGAAAATATGAATACATTGTACATTATTATATCGCATGATTTTGCCACATTATAATAATTCAAATGAATATATCCCAACAATGAGTTGAATGGTTTATGCTAATGAGCTCCACTACGATGTTCAACCTCATTCTACTGCGTTGGCTAAGAATTGTCGTGTGAATTATATCTATGATCTTAAATTGTAAGTACATGTTTATGGTCGTTTTTCTGTACCTTCTGTTCGATTGTTCGTATCTTGTGATGAGATAGATTGGACAATGAATTATTGTACGATTAGATGGTGTTAGTAAAATTGTAAAATAATTAACATTAGCTATAAAGAGTATATCTTAGTTTAACCAGACCACCAAGCTGATTAACAGCTCTCCTAGGGCTGCCCCGAATCATAGATATTTTTACGTGGCTAGGAACTAATTGGTTACCTAGCAACTGGATCTACAGCTTAATGTGGGATTCGAACCACATTATATCGAGAAATTAATTTCTAATCACCACAAACAAATTCCTCTGACTTCACGTTGGCAGAGCGGGGAATCGAACTAGGGACTACCGAATCGGTAGGCGAGCACGAAAACCACTCGTCCAACGAGGAACTTAACATTAGTTATAGAATTAATAGATAATGATACACACAATAATTCACAGATTTAATTTTAATCGTCATCGCTGTCAAGGACTAAGTCATTCTCATCATGGCAGTCAGAAGAGACAATGATGAGTTCCACACTGTCATGGATATTGCCAGAGGACCAGTAATCCTCCTCAAGCTTCATGGACAAAAAAAAGAGACAAACAACCAAACAGTAACGTACATTGAGGTACCAATCACTTGTCTCATGATGTAAGTAGATTAAGGGGAAAACACTGATCACTTAGGAACACTTGTATTCGATGACAGTTATCATGATATTATCACTAAAATTTCAAAAAAGATTGTCACTGTTGTGTTAAAGACTTATTTTCAGTGCGCCAGCTTTCCTTTCTTGGTTGAACATATTAAGAAGTCGGACTGTAATCACACGTTTGTACCCATTCGCGCATCTAAGCAATTTGGCCACTGGGGGCAGCGTAATTGTAGCAATCCTTCAGTACCCCGCGTCAACCCACTTCTGCGATCGTTCGCCACTGAATATTTAGAGTAAATTGCTCAAATAACGAGGTTTGACGAAGGAAAACATTATTTTTGACCAAGGCAGACCTGGGTCACTCATGGAGGACTATTCACCACCTGTACAGGTGGGTACGACTCTCGAAATAATTATCAAGAAGTCTAAATAGACCAAAAACGCCCAAAGGGCTCTATCACAGGCTAAAAGCATGTATATAGAGAGAAGTGACTTTGAATTTCAGGTCCACCTAATCAAAAACAACCATTCCAATGTCAAACCTCCCCACTACAGGCAAGGTGAGCCGTTCCAAGAAAGAAGAAGAACAGCGCAATCCATCCATCAACTGTTTCCACCCATCGTTACCATGTTCACTATTGAGTTAATATAGTGGTTATCGAACTGTGTGAAATGTAAAAGGAAGAAAACCATGAAGGGTGGGGTCTGAGTGACCCAGGTTTGCCTTGGTCAAAAATAATGTTTTCCTTCGTCAAACCTCGTTTTTTGACCGAAGGGCAGACCTGGGTCACTCATGGAGTATTTACCAAGAGCCATAAAAAAGGGAATTTTATGACAAGGGAAAGAAGGGAAGGGAAAGGAAACATCTAATGGAAGAGGGATACACCTGAAAAAATAGCTAATTAATGTATCCTGGGGTAATGTCATTGTAAATTGCGAATTAATGAGA
Organism: Macrobrachium nipponense; assembly: GCF_015104395.2. Classification (NCBI taxonomy): domain Eukaryota; kingdom Metazoa; phylum Arthropoda; class Malacostraca; order Decapoda; family Palaemonidae; genus Macrobrachium; species Macrobrachium nipponense. The sequence goes on along the minus strand of NC_087203.1, from coordinate 28,695,730 downwards.
AATATTCAATATTACTATAATTAAATATAACTATTCTGTATCTTGACTCTGTTAAGAATTGAATAAATTAAATGCAGTAAACAAGTAGTTATTTACTCAAAAACCCTTAACCAAATCATAATCCACAAAAACTCAAAAATTAATAAAGGCGGACTTAAAAAGATAGGTATCGGTACTAGAAAAAATGAGATAAAGTATACATATTATACTTAATAAGTAGAATACCAGGTATCCACTTGACACCAACCCCATTATGTTGTTAACACAGACATAAATTGTAATCTAAATATATACTTATAATAGAAATATATATTTAGACAATATGAAATAGTACCTTTTGTACAAATAGATAACAAATGACGTATATAAAAAAAATTAATTAAATTTATGAAGATATGCTTCCAGATTCAGAACCCAGCACAACAAAAGACGAGGAAATAATAGACATCTCCTTCAAATAATGTTTTCTGAAAACATTATAGAAGACCATCCAACAAGATTTCAAATTCTTTTGCTATTCATACCTTTAGGAAAGCAAAAGAAGTTTGCGACTTTTTTCAAATCAAATCATGAGTTCTGGAAAGCAACCTGGATCAGCCCAACGAATAAATTGACGCATAAATAGTCTCAACTTATTAATTGATATGTCAGAAAGGTTTTCTGGGTGTACAAAATATTTTTCAAAAATTTTGTATTGCAAGTCTAAACAAGGTACTTCTCCAACTTATGCACCGGACATAAAGGATGACGACCTCCTTAATCATCCTTAAGTCTAGTGATAAAAATCAGTTCACGTCTAGAATTAGGACGTTCATTCTTGGCCAAAAAAAATTTGGATTAGGAAACTGTTTGACCCTCTGAAGAAAAACAAATCAAAGAAATTCGTTCTGACCTCTGTAGTAAATGGATTTCACCCATCCTGCTTCCTGTAGCCAATGAGATTAGAAACAATGTAATATATAAACTACCTTTAACACAAGGGTTCTCTTGGAACCTTGAAGACAATGCAAAGTTTAATAACCTTATCTGAAGACAAAGAAATTTTGTACAAGGAATCATGGGTTTGATGTTAAAAAAGGGCTTTCATAAATTCTGGAAATGGATGAACCGATACATCAATGTTGAAAGCAAGCTTAAGAGGATTAGATAATGCAGACTTATAAGTTGAAATTGTGGTAGGAGATAAATGTCTGTCATTAAAAAGATTTCTCAGAAATGCTAAAATAGTTCCCACTGAAATCTTACTAATATTATTAGATCTAATAAAATGACAAAAAGAGTTCCACACAGTCTGATATTGTCTATTGGTAGAAGTTCTAAAGGATTGAAATAAAATTCTTGCTGAATCACTAGAGTATATCTTGTTATGAATCTTAATCATAAACTCCAGCAAGCTAGTTGGAGGAGAATCTTTGAGGCACAAAAACAACGATTCCTCCCAACTAGTTGCGAGAGTACTGGATTCAGAATTTTGAGTCTTTCTTTTAGCCCTTGCTGGCAATAGAGAGAACCATGGCTGGGCAGTCCACAATGGGGCTATCAGCTTTGCTTTTCCCCAGGAGCTTTCCAAATAACTGAGCACTCTGAGGATCATCTTTGTTGGAAGAAACAGGTAAATTACTTGCCACCTGTTCCAGTCCCATGTGAGGGCGTCGACCTCCAATGCTAGGAGGTCGATCACTGGAGAAACGAAGTGAGGCAACTGGGAATTCTCTCTCGTGGCAAAAGATCTAATTGGGGCATCTCCAACTGGGAGCAAACATAGTGGAAGGATGCCTGATCCAGAGACCACTCCGATGGTATTGGATGGCTTCTGGATAACGCATCTGAAATAACATTTCTCACCCCTGCCACGTGAAACGCTGTCATCGTTAGGTTTCTCCTATGAGGAAACCTCAGAATAGAGAGAGTCCACTCATTTAGAGGCTTGATTTTGCGGACCCCTTCTGTTCAGACAGGGCCACTGCTGTTGCGCTGTCTGAGTGTAATCTGAAGTGGATCCCTGGCTCGAGATTCAGCTTCTTGATGGCAATATACACTTACGGGTATCTCTAAAATATTTGATATGGCAAGTTGAGAGAGGATGAGACCATGCACCCTGAAACATCGCCCTGCAGATGTGTGAATCCCTAGCCTGTCTGGGAGGCATCTGTGTACACATCCAGACTGGGTGGAGGTGGACGGAAAGGAATCACTGCCGAGAAAATCTATGGATGCATCCATCTTTCTAGAAAACTCTTGATGAAAGGAGGGAATGGACATAACTGATCCCTTTGCTTCTGTTGGTCTTCGTGATTAAAAAGTGATTCAGGCCTTTAAAATGGCTTTGCCCACAGGGTCGACTATTGAGGCCAATTGGAGCCTCCCCAACATCTGCTCCGCTTGCCGACAAGACACTGATGTTTGCTTCAAACATAACGAAAGGGTCTGAGATAGAGACAGGACCTAGTCTCTCGCAGATACAAGGTACCAGAATGTGTCCCTCCAAACCACCCCCAGCCACTGAAAGTCTGTCCAGAGTTTAATCTTGATTTTTTCATGTTGATAAGAAAAACCCCCACCTCGGACGGGTCTGTAAAAACAATCCTTGTTGCCTTTAAACAATCCACTCTCGAATTCGCCCATATCAGCCAGCCTGGTATACCAATACCTGGATACCTTTCTGCCTGAGTTCTCTCAGAATTGGGCGACAGATCTTCGTGAATACTCTCGGAGCGATGCGAGTCCGAAAGGTAGAGCTTTGAAACGAAACTTCTTCCCTTCTAGAATGAATCCGAGGAACTTCCTGTAATATGGGTGTATCGGAAATTCAGAATATGCCTATAGGCGTCTTTCAAGTCAACGGGGGTGGCAAAAGCTCCTACTGGCAACAACATTCTTATGTCTTGCAAAGTTGTCATTCTGGAGGTCGCACATTGTATTGATTGTTGAGGGTTGACAGGTCAAGATGATCCGTCTTTTGTTGTATCTTCTCGGGACTGAAAATAAGGGGCCCTAAAAAGAGGAGGGAGGTCGTCTCCTCTATTGCCCCGGTTTTTCACCATGTATGAAACAAAATTCTTTGAGTTGTGGACTGAAGCTGAAAGAATGAACGGAAGAGTGATGGAGGACTGCATCACTCCCACCTCAGCCCCTTTATGATTGCGAGACCCTAAATCTCTTGTCCAATATTGATGACATATTGGAGTCTCCTGCCAACCCTCAAATTCTAAAAAGATTCACCCCTCCCCTGGAAGACTGGTTATGTCTAGGGGGGCCTAGAGACATCATACCTCTGCCCAGAGGTTACATTTTCCACGACCTCTTGAGGTACCTGGGGGACATCTGTTAGGAGATGAAGAAGCGTACTGATTCTGGTAATTCCTTCTGAAGTTACCCAAGGTCATGTGAGGAAGGGCGCTTCGTAGCAGGATTCCTAAAATCAAGCATGGTCAGCATTGACTTGGCTTTTGATGAACAACTTGGGTGACTACTCTTCCCAGGCGTCCACCCTCATGAGAGAAGGTCCTTGAAAACGGATCTGAATTGAGAAGCTTTAAAACCAGAGTATTTTTTCATAAAACAGCACAGAAGTGCAAGCTTCCTCAATTCATATTCTTTCTAGCAAAGAAGTTGTAGCTGTTCCACCATGGCTGTAAGGGCATCTTCCAACAAAGCATAGAGAGCTGAAGAGTTAGGATCCTCTTTAGGGTCTGTCTAGTTGGTACTTCCGTTAGTTCCCTGTGGACGAGTTGTTTCGCGCTCAGCTACCCATCCGGTGGTGCGAAGTTGATTCTCGGTTCTTCCAACGCTAAATCAGAGAAATCTATTTCTGGTGATAGAAATGAAATTCTCGATATAATGTGGTTCGTATCCACCAATAAGTTGTAGATCTCGTTGCTTGGTGACCAATTGGTTCCTATCCATGTAAAAATATCTTATCTTTCGGGACCAGCACTAGGGGAACTGTTAATCAGTGCAGCGTTCTGGTAAAACTAAGATATACTAACTTTAGTACTTCTGCTGCGATGGTCATATTCAACGAGCTGAGGAAGTTCTGATGTGCACCCCCTCATCTTGAACAGCATTCTTAGGAAGCGGCTGCAATCTGTCAGAATTGAACAAGACAGCCGGTCCGTGAGAAAAAATTTTCCCCTTTTAAACGTTAACGTATTCCGTCCCAGCTTTGTTATGGGAGAAATGGAGCGTCTTCATCCCAGCTTTATGTTCCCTACTCGGGTTTCGACCGAGTTTTAATGAATCTCTTACATCTACCTCTGTTCTGTGTCCTTTTATCCCGTACGTACTAGAGTCGGGAGGGGACGAAATTCCTAGATGCACAATTACTGCCCTTTTTTCACCCTTCGAATCTAGAGGATGGAAGGGGCTGTCAGTCCATTCTGAGATAGGAGCAGGATCAGTGTGTAAGACGATAAAAAAATGGCCTCATAAGCCTGATGGACTGGGATGATACCCATTGTTTCTTGGAGAGCCAAGTCCCTCTGTTTTGAACCTGTGCCTCCTGAGAGTTACTAATTAATGAAATATTCTTCTGGATAGAGGTGGTGTCAGACGAGGAATCATAGTTAGATTCTTAAAGGGATGTTCCTCTAGAGCAACAATCCTCTGTTGCGTATCTCTAATTGCTCCAAGGATAATCTCCAAGGTATCCTGAAAATTAGCCAGAGAGGATGGCGCCCCTGGGGCCAGAAGGGGGCTAACTGGGACCAGGAGGCGACTGTGTAAGGGCGGTAGAGGCAATACATTCTTCTTGAGTCACTGCTGAAGAGATGGGGTCTTTGGACGAGCCACCCTTCATAGACCTTGGGAAAGAAGCGGCAGAGGAGGTTTGGACGTCGACTCTTCCCCTGAAAGTGTGTGAATCCACGAGATCTAGATTGGCACCTAGATGCCGAGAATGACTTCTTTGGCAGGGTGGCAGAACTTAGAATCTTATCGTGTATAGGGGGTTCTTTAAAGGCAGCAGGAGAAAGCTTAGAAATTACAGTTGTTTTAGATTCCAGTATCGCATCAGGCAGGTTCCGAGATGCATCAACTTCAAGAACCACCTCAGAGGATGCAAGAGAAACCGCAAGGTGGAACAAGGGCTGAGTCTCTGTTGAGGGCGGCAGAGAAGAAGCCCATGAGGAAGCCACATCCTGTGCAATTGCAGATAAAGACTCCTATTCTTGGTCGTTCATTATCTGCTATACAGGACACGTGTCAAAGGAAAGTCTTCAGGAATAGTTCTGGTAAACGAGACTATACCTAAAAAATCAGCATTATGAGCAATGACAAAGAAACTACCTACCCTGGATTAAGATCCAGCAGGAAGAGTCAAATCCAGGTGCAGTATGTCTTAAATTTTGATGAACATCATGAACAGTTTTTCCCCAAACTCATAACTGTCAGTAAGCGCCTTAAAGGCGATGATGGCGTCTTCGGTTTGGGCCAGATTACGGGCCTTGTCCCATAGTCCATCACAGTTGCCACAAATTGCTCCATGCACGAGTCGTGGGTTATGTCCTCTGTTGCGTGATTGCATTCACAGCAGGGCATTCTGGAAGAAGGATTTCCTATTGAGTTTAAATCATAAAAAAATCCTTTGCCGCCCAAAAGTGGCCTCCCACTTTAGGGCAGCACACCTTAAGGCGGCGACGCAGCAACAAACATTATTGCAATTATAGTCTCGCCGCCACAATCGCGGCAACCGCAGCAAAATGTAACTAGGGCAATCCTAGAGCTGCTATGAAAAGGGGGTCAGCACCCCCAGGGTTGGGCGGCAGGATATATGTAATCAAGGTATTCAATCCCTTCAAAGTCCTGCCGCTGCAATTGCGGCAACTGCAGCAAAATGCAATCAGTATAATCCTACAGCTACTATGAAAAAAGGGGGCGCGGGGCAGCAGGTAAGGCTGATAAATAAACTAGGACGGCAAGAAACCGCAAAGATAAATATATACTACACACTATGCTTCATTTACGCCAACGCGGCTGACATTAACAATCTGAATGTCTGCTGCGTTGCTGAAAACCATTCATGAAATACTATGCCGCTCAAGAAAATAGACCCTCAAATCAAAGGAAGCGGTCCTGCCGCCTTCTTCCACTTCCACCTATCCTGAACAGATACCTGGTTCAGGATAGAAGAGGTATATCGCCAACGCGGCAGACATTAGCAATCTGAATGTCTGCCATGTTGTTAAAATCCATTCATGAAATATTATGCCACTCAAGTAAATACACCCTCAACTCGAAAGAGGCGGTCCTGCCGCCTTCTTCCACCTATCCTGAACAGATACCTGGTTCAGGATAGAAGAGGTATATCGCCAACACGACAGACATTAGCAATCTGAATGTCTACCGTGTTGATAAAAACCATTCATGAAATAGTATGCTGCTCAAGTAAATACACCCTCAACTCGAAGGAGGCGGTCCTGCCACCTTCTTCCACCTATCCTGAACAGATACCTGGTTCAGGATAGAAGAGGTATATCGCCAACGTTGCAGGCATTAGCAATCTGAATGTCTGCCATGTTGCTAAAAACCATTCATGAAATAGTATGCCACTCAAGTAAATACACCCTCAACTCGAAGGAGGCGGTCCTGCTGCCTTCTTCCACCTATCCTGAACAGATACCTAGTCCAGGATAGAAGAGGTATATCGCCAACGCAGCAGATATTAGCAATCTGAATGTCTGCCGTGATGCTAAAAACCATTCATGAAATAGTATGCCGCTCAAGTAAATACACCCTAAACTCGAAGTAGGCGGTCCTGCCGCCTTCTTCCACTAATCCTGAACAGATACCTGGTTCAGGATAGAAGAGGTATCACCAACGTGGCAGACATTAAGCAATCTGAATGTCTGCCAAGTTTTGCTAAAAACCATCATGAAATACTGTGCTGCTCAAGTTAAATCCAATTAAACCTTAAACAAAAACTCAAAGGAAGCGGTCCCTGCCGCCTTCTTCGACCTATCCTGAACAGGACACCTGGTTCAGGATAGAAGAGGTATATCGTACTGCACCCTCCGATGAGACAGCGCTGCTGCGAAGGACGAGATAAAATCAGGGGCGGGGGTTCTCCTACTCACCATCAAAAGGGCTGATAGGGGGAGAACCAACGGTACCCCAAACCAACCCTGGCCGAAGACCGAGAGGGGAGGGCTACCACCTGGGGAGCATACCTCATGGAAGGGGATGGCGGGGTGGGGAGGAAGGTACCTAAACATAGCCTACTCTCTCATGAAGGGATAAAAACACATCCCGCAAAGCAAATATATATATACACACATATATATATCAAAACTGACCCGGTCAGTCTAGAAAAGGTAAAACATGAATAAAAAACACATAACCAATAATATAAAAGTTAGGCTAACTTATTTTAGAACATAGGTATATGTGATGGTAATTGCTTTATAGCAAAGGAAGATAAAGGAAAGGAAAACGCATCTTTGAGAAATTCTGCCAAATAAGGAAGTCTTTTTTTTTTTTTTTTTTTTTTTTTTTTTTTTTTTTCGCGCCCGTGTTGGAGGCACCTGTTCTCGCGGTTGTACTGGAATCGTCCCCCCCCCCCCCCGGGCCCGTGTTGTGGAGCACTACATGCCGCCTAAGTGTCGGTAGAAACGCAGCGAAATATGATGCAATATTCCCGTCGAGAGTCTTCCTAAGAAGTTCTAGAACTTCTTATGAAGTTTCTAGAACTCTTAGAGCCTGTGAGTTCACCGTAGGCTCCGCCCCAGAGTGCCGTTATAATACGACGGTCGAAGTAGGATAAAGCAGAGATTCGTAAAAAGCAGAGATCACCAGTTATAGTCACAGAAGAGATATCCTCAGTAAGAGCCAGGAGTACAGATTATCGGTAAGAGATCAGCAGAGATCATCCGAGAGAGATAAGAGAAAAAAGGAACCGATGAAGGATCAGAGGAAAAGTTGCTCGAGAGTTGGTTGGAATCTGGTATAGTCAATCTTTCAGGAGTGGACGACCGAGTTATCAAAGAAGAAAATGTCCTGCTAGAGTTTTGGGGAGTTCCAGATTTTCAATTATCGAGAGTAGACTTTATTTTCTGCAATATGGAGTCAAGAGGACGTCTGCAATCGCCATTCTCCTTTTGTGAAGCCATCGCTTCGAGTCGCTACACTAAACAGCAGTATTTGAATTACCTCACTGTTCCCCAGTTCATGCAGTGTAAGATTTTGCCTTTTTATGTAAATAGGAGATACCATTCTGCATTTACCTTTGTTAGTAAGCTTGTAAATAAACCTTTGTTTGTGTTAGTGTTTCTTTCTTATATTTGTTCCCAGTTTTAACTGTTGGTGTTGAAATATTTTTTTATTTATTTATTTCATATCGAACTTGAAGCGGACCTCTCTCAAAGGCCGTAACAGTATATAAGCGAACCCCGTAGTTCATTATGGCTGACAACAAATATGGCCGTCGCTTTGGTCAGGATGAGTACACAGTCTTGACCAGCCAATTAACAACGAAATACGTATGTATTAAGCCAAAGGGAAAAAACCAAAATGAACTATGGGCTAAAAGGAATGATTAATGATAAAACTCACATTAGGATGAGGATAATAATCCCCAAAAAAAAAAACGGAAATAAATGAGAGTCACACAAAGGTAAATACCTGTCAAGGCGAAAATAGGTGAACATGGTAACGATGGATGGAAACAGTTGATGGATGGATTGCGCTGTTCTTCTTCTTTCTTGGAACGGCCTCTCCTTGCCTGTATTGATGGGGAGGTTTTGACATTGGAATGGTTGTTTTTGATTAGGCAGACCTGAAATTCAAAAGTCACTTCTCTCTATATACAAGCTTTTAGCCTGTGAGAGAGCCCTTTGGGCGTTTTTGGTCTATTTAGACTTCTTGATAATTATTTCGAGAGTCGCACCCACCTGTACAGGTGGTGAATAGTCCTCCATGAGTGACCCAGGTCTGCCCTTCGATCAAAAATTGTATTCGAACCTGCCAACCGAGCTAAAGCAGTCATGTCCATTAACCATCGATTCATTACTACACCCAACATTTCTTTTCTTAAACTATTAAACAAAATTACTTTAGAATAACTGTGTTAGACTTGAAATCTCCCTGTGTGCTGTAATTTGTGAATTTAGAGAAGAGAGAGAGAGAGGAGGAGAGAGAGAGAGAGTTGGGGGGGGGGGGAAATAGGAGGGGGTGGTAGGGGGAGAGATGTGTGATAAAAGGATGGCTGTGTGGGGGGGGATGGGGTGAGCTTGTTGGTTGGGGAAGGAGTGAACATATGACGGGGAGGGGGGTTAGGTCGACTTATCCGAACCTTCGCTCAGGTGTTTGGGTTCTGAGTGACTACAATTTAAAATCATAAGACTAATCTCCTAAAGTATATAAATTTGACTAACTCCTATAAACATTGTAAATTACGGCGGGGTGTTGTAAACATTGTGTTAAGGTGCGTTCACACGGTCGAACAATGCCCGACGGACAAACATTGTTGCCATATCAAAGGCGAAGCAGGATGACGTCAAAAGCGTTGAAACGAGGGAAGTAGATCTGGCAACAAACTGTAGTACCAGTTGAAGTTGTATATCACTGTTCTTACTCTGCTCACAAGGCAAACTCTGGTAAGCCATTGTTAATTGGTAACAATGTTTGTCCGTCGGACGTTGTTCGACCGTGTGAACGCACC
>NC_087203.1:28618575-28683575 GCF_015104395.2 Macrobrachium nipponense | reverse complement strand
CAGCAGATAAGAAGACTACCAAGCCCAGGATTTCCAGACAAACACCGTGCCTGATTGTGGAAGACATTGGGAACCCCTTGGAATAAGTCTTGCATTACAATAACGTTTGCACAAAATTCTGAACTCCGTGTCTGGTTGCCTGGCCATGTGTTTCTGGTGAATCGACAATCAACCACCTTATTAGTTCCTGGACCTCTGTAAACTAATGTAAATATAGTACATTTAAACTTATGTCCAGCTTTTGTGTAAATTCACCCTTTATCAGTAAAATTGGCCTTCTGCCATAGTTTTTTTTTCTCTTTTCTTTTTTGTGACCTCTCGTTCCTTCATTGAAGGCCAATTTTTTTTAGTGTTAGATTACATTTTCCAGGAGTGATCGAGCAGTTCAGAACAAAATGGCGACCTTATGCTAGAATCGTGAGAAGATAATTTTCATTTCCAGTCGTGTAGCGAACATTTAAACTGGTATCATGAAAGAAACGAATCTGAATTCCTTTAATATTTTTATGAGCAAGCGAAAGCAAGGTTTCCCATTTCTCCACAACAGGAAAAAGGTAAATTTTTATTTTCTAGTTATTTGTGTAGAACTAGATATTCTAGTTAGGGGTATAAAATCTGACTTCCATTATAGTGATAGGAAATAGACCACATGTATGCCGATAGACTAGAGAGAGAGAAATTTTAACCTTAGCTTCTTTTTACGTGCCATTGCATAAAACATAGAGGCATTTAGGGAGTAAAATTCAAAACGAAAATAAGTGCCATATTTCGTGTATTGCAAGTTAATCGTGAATCTTGTGTTGTAAAGATATTTTGTGTTTTTTTTTATGTGAATCAATGAATCAATTTAAATCCCTGGCCACGTGTCTACTTGAACCCTATCCATTGCCCTGTTTATGAATAAAAGGATAGAAGAGTCAATAAGTAAGAACAAAAACCAAAGTGTTAGAGTAAATTCTTAACGTTAGGTTAAGGAAAATCAAAGGTAAGCGTTCAATAATTTTTTTTTTCTCTTCTTTGCAGAGAGGAATAATAAGGGCAAATACTTATTACACAAAGGGAACATTCTACCATGGCCTTGAAATTTTTGTGGGATTCATCCAACCCTTCTATCTAACCGACCAGTGTGCAGTCCTAATTCTCCGGGGTTTTAAATTGGCAGAATTGGAAAGTTTTAGGTTTGCGAGAGATAGCTAGAGTGAAAGGGACATGTTAGGGGGTTGTGCGAGCAGCAGTGAGAGATTTTTATTCTGGTTCTTCCTCTTCCCTTTAATGTATACGAGGTAGCGTTTAAAATACGAATTCTGAGCATTGCTAGGTTGAAAGGGTAAGACAGACCAGGGATTCGTGTTGGTAAAAAAGGAAAAATAATTTTTTTCCACTTTTTGTCTTCGTCCTCGGGACGATATAAAATAAAAGGAGACCCATATACATTTTATATTACCAACAGCATTGGCCACATTTTTTCATGTTGAGTTTCTGTGAAATTCGTGACCAGATTCTTTCTTTTTATTCACAAAGCCGTATTTGCATTGAGTTTCCACATTTACAAAATTCTTGCTCCTTCACGACCTTTCCACGTTGAGTTTCCATGAAATTCGTAACCGGATTCTTTCTTTTTTATTCACAAAGCCGTATTCACGTTGAGTTTCCATGTTGACGAAGTTCATTTGCTACTTAACGTTTTTTCACATTGAGGTTCCATGAAATTTGTGACCATATTCTTTTTTTTTTTTTTTTTTTTTTACAACCCCGTACTCATGTTGATGTTTCCACGTTTACAAAATTTATTGCCAAATCCATTATCGGTGTCGAGTTTTCCGCCGAACTGTAAATGACAAAGATTTTACGGTGTGAATTTTCTGCTGTGCTATGTGCCAGTAGTAACTGTATTTGCAGGGATTTTACGGTCATCTTGCCAAGTGTCGGTCTTGAGTATTCTGCATACCCCATGGCGACATTTGCAGTTTTGCAACTGCCTTCCACCCTATTGGTCTCGGGCTAGACTACTAGTGTTTTATTGCTGAGGAGATGGCCAGTAACACAGCATTGGAGGAGGCCAGGGCCTTCACCGAAGCCGGAAGAGCTGGAGGGCGCAAAACTGATCAATTGGGTGAATGATAAAATGAAAGAAGCTGCGAGAGAGCCTACTAGGCAGCCGAAAGGGAGAAGGAGAGAGAGGCACAAGGGAGGAGAGAAGCAGCTGAAAGAGCATTCCAAGCAGCCGAAAAGGAGAAAGAAAGAGAACCCCAGGAGAGAAGAGAAGCTGCAGAAAGAGCCCATCAACTGGCTATGGCAGTCCAGAGTGCCACTCTGGCACCTCTTTGTGCCACGCCCCCTCCCCCTCCTTCACACACTCTCATCTCCACAGAATGGGCGCCCTCATTAGGACTTGGGACGATAACGAACCCGACACCTGGCTCGATCATGTCAAGCAGGTATTCAAGAACTTCAATCCAACCCCTCAGGAAGTGGCCCTCCTCCTTGGCAAGCACCTCGCGGGCAAAGGGCGGACTGATTTCGCGGCCCTCCCCCTGAATCATTGATTGATTGATTGATTGATACTATATTAATCTAGCATTGTGACAACTAGGTCATTGATGCCGAATTATATATAAAAAAAAACCTCTAAATTTTAATAATAATAATGAAACAGAATTATTTGAAAAAAATGATAAAAGATACTGGTAATTATAAAATAAATAATATAAAAATGAATTATAAAACGAAGCAATAATTACATACATACATACATATACACACATACATAATACATAAACATACAAATGTACATGCACACACACATACATACGTATACACTATTTCAAAAGAATAAAAGCAAGGCGCACACAAGCATTACAGTTTATCTAAAATACCAGTGTTAAGAAGAAATCCCAATAAACCAGTCATGTTAAAAATCCCATTTGCTCCTAAAATTTTTGACAACGTAAAAACATTATTCTCCTTCCCATAGTATAGATATTGCGCTGTTCCACCAAACTGGGGCACTCAACCAGCAAGTGCATAACAGTCAGTGGAACTAGGTAATCTTCACAGAATGGTTCGTGATCACGACTCATCAAGTAGGAATGTGTCCAATACGCAGATGGCACAGAGCCGTTTCAAACCTTCTGGGCATAAAACTGTACAGCCAAGGATTGATTGCAGGTGCAATTGTTCTCATTTTTACATTAGTAGTTAAATTTGACCAACTATTTTGCCAAAGTACTTTATACTTCTCTCTAATTGGAGTATATAAATCTCTGCACGGCAGCTTAAATGATCTGGGCTCAATACGAGAAACAGTCTCTTTGGCAATTGCATCAGCACATTCATTTCCAGATATTCCAACGTGTGCTTGAACCCGACAAAATTCAGTATTAAAACCCCTCCGCTTAGCTAAAAATAACCATTCTAGAATACTTAAATCTACTGGATGTTTGGAATAAAAATCTTTCAGTGACTCTAGAGCGCTTCTAGAGTCATAGTATACAATAAAATTCTTATCACTGCTTTTTAAAACTTCTTTGATAGTATTTAAAATTCCATATAATTCTGCAGTAAATGTAGATGCATTACTTGAGAGCCTTCCACTACACTCAAAGGACGGAAAAACTATGCCAAAACCAGCGCCTGCACTGGTTTTGGATCCATCGGAAAAACTAGGATAAAATTATCATGTTGTGACATATGATCTAAAAAGGTATAACATAATATTTTATCAGAAACATTCTTCTTTGCTCGATTAAAGTACTTACAAAAATCTACTGCTGGGAATTTCCAAGGGGGAGATACAGATGCCTTCACCGGTAGTACACATTTGTCTGGAATGTTCAAGTCTAGGAGGGTTGATTTCAGTCTGAAGGCATATGTGTAAGTGTTACATTTAAAAATATATATTCCATATATAAATAAGCATGACCCAAGGGGTCACTGTTGAGATAGCAAGGAGTGTGATAGGGACTGATAAAAGAATGCAAGCTAAGCCTTGGCGTGTTGTATCAGCGCCCTGGTTTGCATTTGCCTATGGTAATCAAATCCCTTGTTGTGTAAAGAGGTCAAAATGCTTTCACTTGGGAACCTGTTGACCTATAACCCACAGACGACTACGTGACTTCCTCTCATATGTTTGTCTGTCTGTATGTTAGAATGCTGAGCTAAGCTTTGCTCTCCTATGATTTTGTAAATGCATTGTAACTCAGAACTCTACTTCATCTCCTAGAATCAAGTTCTCTTAACCGCCTTTTGCCTCTACTCAAGAGATGTAGTTTCGCAAATATATTGTTAAGTTTATCATCATGAGTTTGAAACATCTTCGCCTTTATACCCAAAGAAGATACTGACTTAGAAATTATTGTCGCAATCTCCGACGAGGATGGGAAGTATACAAACAGATACTTGCGTATAACTTCGCAGGTCTAAATAACCCACAGGACGCCTTGTTATACAAAGGCCCAGCCTTACATTGGTGGCAGCTCGGACATTCCACATCATCCGAAGACTAACGAATCTTAGAAAATGTAACATATCAGAAGTCAACGAAGGCAAGAGAATCTTCAAGCAACTTAGTGGCTCTATGGCAACGCAAGCATCCTACGAACAGTAACAGATGTCCTTCATTGAGAGGCATTCAAGAGGTTGTATCATCGTTTATTGACCGTCTTCCACTTTATATATCTTCAAGAAACAAACCAGGCGTGTCTGCAGCATCGGATCTTCATGGACCAAGCAACGGGAAATGAATCAATCAACAAACAAACAACGCATGATCAGAACGCGAGCTGAGAAATCGGGTCACCCTCGGAGCAGCAACATCAAAGCCAAGGCTGTGACGTCATCAAAACACCAAGATCTTCCTCTTCTATACCGATGCTCACTAAAAGCAAAATGCATCACTGACCCATCCTTACAATTACAGGAAGCTAAAAGTTTCATGACTTTGCTAAAGGAGATGCAGGTTCGTACCTAAGAGGAGTCTCTTTCCAAGAGGTGGATACATGGGATGAATTTAAAATAAGATTACGGGCCATATATGGCGGTGAAGAAGCCTTGGATGTAGTTTTAGCTTTGAGGAACATCATTAATCTGGTCTCTATGACTCAACTTAATGTTGTAGAGAGGGCGGCACTAATTGCTGACCGGCTGAATGAATATTGGGATAGTTTGCTTTCCTCCTCTTGGGTTACGGGAAGGAACATGGCTTTGAAAGATTTTATCAGGCTCACATATTTAACCTGCTTGACAGTTATGTTCCGGAAGCCTTGGTACACTGTTTTGACAAGAAGCTATCGCCCGACAGTACGGAGCTAGACATATATAAACAAATTAAGAAACATATGTCTAAGTGCAGATCTGGACCCCTTGCTTACTCAAGTTCTTGCAAAGATGAAAGTAAACAGCAAGTAAATATAGTCAATAATAACGCAGCAGGGGTAACTTGTTTTAATTGCAAGCATGCAGGGCATATGATTGGAGACTGCTGAAGTGTTATTGTTCAATTCATAACGCTCCAGTCATTCTTACAATCGTTACTTCTCACGGAACCAACAGCAAAATAATGCTAAAAACACACAAAAACGTTGCTAATGTTAATAAGAAGAAGAACCTCTCATTACTATAAAAAGAAACAAGTAAACAGTAACTCTGCTCAAAATCAGAAACACACAAATCATGCTTCAGAAATTCTGTTCCCGGGCCGTCTAACCAAAACTCACAGAGTCAGTCAAATTTTCCGAGTGTGCAAAGCAAACCAAATACCACGTAATTAACTCCAGCGGGGGAGAGAGTGATGTTGGGTCATTCGGTATCAACATCTTTTGAATCAAATAACAAATTTAACCAACCTACAAAGCCTATGTGAGACCAGAATTTCCTATGAACCACACGACAGAATCCAAAAACTCAGGTGCAGGTTCCCGTAGACTTCCACCGTATACATGCTATTATCAGTAAAGATGAATTACGTCCTACCTTGCATGCCATAAATTTAGAACACCGACCCTTCACACTGTTTTTTGATTCCAGTAGTCCATGTAATATCATGGATTTGCGGACTCATTACATGTTGTTTTCGAACTTCCCTATGAGATTTCCGGAGTACGACTTTCGGGTATCAGTAATAATGAATTTAGTGTAGTAGGCGTAACTCAGGTTCAGTACAAGGTTGGGTAAGCGCACGCTTACCGATACCTTTATAGTTGTACAAAACGTTGATATGTACCCAGCTGTAATTATAGGATACCCATCTATGGGCATTCAAAACATCATCTTAGCCCCTGCCAAACACGGCGTGTATCAAAAGGAAAATTCTATAAATCATCAAACACCTTAAAATCAGTTTTGGACAAAAAAGAGACAAACAATCAAACAATAACGTACATTGAGGAACCAATAACTTGTCTCATGAATCATGACATTGTTCAAGTGACCCAATAGAATTCTCGCACATCCGTAATAGCAGATTGCACGCAAACTCTCGAGCCAACGTACCTTCGAATATATTAGTGCGTGTAAAGAACACCTTGCCTGGATCTGAAATGTTAATCCTTTCCGACACTCTGAAAACTAACGGATTGTCCGTAACACAAGCAATATACACCGTTGATTCACAGCAACAAGTAACATTGAAGTCTGTAACCATTTGAATACCAATATAGTGATCCACAAAAATCAACACATCGTGGATATGGAAGTTTATAAGTATCGCATTCTTACTGTTGCTGAAGTTAATCACGCTCTACCTGTTGTGGACGAATCCCTTCTGACAATCTATCAAAACGTAAAATCAAATAAATAAAGAAACATTCAAGAGAGAAGAAGCGTGGATTCAGCAGAAATTTCTTATCTTTTAACTAAATATCATGATGTTTTTTTCCACTACCTAGGGATCTCTGGGAAAAAATGGATGTCTGAACACAAATACGGCTAAAAGGACAAAGCATTTAAGTTATTACGTACCTTCGTACCGATCCCTATGAAATTCCAGAATGAGATCAATGATTAAGTAGGTAAAATGTTAGAAGAAGGAGTCATTAGGAAATTGAACAGCCCTTATAATTTCCCCTTAATCGTCGTACCGAAAAAAGATCGGACTTGGCGTATTTGGATAGATTTCCTTCGCTTAAATGAGGAAACGATTCCCGATCGATTCCCAGTGCCATGTACTGACGATATTTTATCTTTGTTAGGACAGAACAAAATATTTCCACCAGTTTTGGACTTACTTAAAGGCTTTCACCAGATACCTTTAGAGAAAAAAAGAGAGCATCCCATACACCGCCTTCAGCAAAGCCAGGGGACATTATGAATTTTTATGTATGCCTTTTGGTTTACGTTGCACCTGAATTACATTGACCAGAAGATTAATATAGTGTTCGGAGACTTGTTAGGAGATACCCTACATCTTATATATGGACGACCTTGTAATCTTTTCTAATACCTTAGAAGAACATTTACATAAACTAGAGCTAGTGCTACAGAGACTAAGGCAACATAATTTAAGAGTGAAGATAACAATAAGTGGGGTTTTTTTTAAAACAAAAACTCGTCTATTTAGGTTTTACGGTGTCTAGTCAAGGTCTTAAGGTAGTCCACGATAAGGTGTCGGCTATCCATAACTTTCCGATAGTTACTAACGTCAAGGGGATACAGCAATTTTTAGGCTGTAGTGGATATTACAGGTGTTTTATACGCAATTACTCAATTATAGCCGCTCCTCTAACCGATCTAACAAAGAAGGGCGTAGATTTTATATGGTCTGAAAAGCATCAAACAGGCATTCTATACCTTGAAAGGGGAATTATGCAGTTCACCTATCTTAAAATTCCCTGACTTCAGTAACGGGAATTCTTTTCATCAACAAATGACGCCTTCAGGGACCAAGGGGTAGGAGGGGTACTGCTTCAGAATATGACAAACAGTTCTTCCCTATAGCTTTTTATTCACGTAAACTGAGACCTTCTGAAAGTAAATATGCAGAATAGACAAGGAAGGGCTAGCTATTGTTAACTCACTAGTACATTTTAAGTTCATAATATACAGCTATCCTGTCAAGGTTCTTACTGACCATAAGCCCATCACCGACTTCTTCAAAGGCTTTAGTCACAGTCCCAAAAGAACTCGGTGGCATATGATCATTCAAGACTTTGGCGCAAGGATTGGATATCTACCCTGGGAAAGCAAAATATCATTGCTGACGCACTATCACGTAACCCACGCCATCTTGTATGGAGCCATTAGCTGAACTAGTAGACATATCAACATCCGTACTATTGTTAAACTGTATCTGAACAGGAAGACCTGGGTTGGAGCACTGAACTAGTACAGACTGAACAAAGAAAAGATCAACAGTTAAATAAAATAATAGATGGCTTGAACGGGAATCCTAAAGAAAAGGAATATGTGAAGTATACGCCGCAGAATTATTATAATCAAGGATAACATTCTGTGTAGGTCCGTGACAAGGAAAACCTGAAGCACTCCGCAGGTGACTAACGACCAGGTAGTCCGGTACCAAATCTCGTTGTACCAATCGTCTTAAACTGGTTGCATTCCAATCCATTACATGGTCATCCAGGTTCTCTATCACGTCACAGAAAGCCAAAATCACTATTTATTGGCCTACGATGCTCACAGATATAAAAAAAACACATAGCTAATTGTCACATTTGTCATGAACAAACAAAGGGCACACTAAGACACCTGTCAGCTTGGGGTGGGGACCTATCCCGTGCCCAAACCAACCCCTTGAAAGAGTACAATTAGATTATTAACAGGGTTTTATGAGTCTGACCGAGGAAATAAGCACCTCTTAGTGTTAATAGATGCCTTGATCGATATACAGAACTGATAGCACTAAATACTAAAACTGCAGTTGAATGGGCTAGGAAATTTTGCTAGTGATCATCTGTAAACATGGAATTCCACACATGATAATCTCTGACTCGGGTGGAGAATTCAATAATCATTTTCCTCCTTAACTCGTGTTTTGTGAATTCTTTGCATTAAGAAAATCAATACCATGAATTATCACCCAGGGTCGAATGGATTTGTTGAGAGGGTAAATAGGAAGGTGTTAAATGTCCTACGAGTTACACTTGGGGGAATGGATCCCAACTAGGATATTGCCATACCCGCTGTTCTAAGTACTCTTTAACCATTCATATCATGTATCTATCAAAATGTCGCCGCACGAGGCATTGTACGGTACCCCAAGCTAGTGACACCTTTCCATGTATTTACGCCTACAACCAATTTATCAAACCCCCTATGGGATGTTATGGAAGCAAGTGTAAGCCGATATAATATACTTTGTAAGAATTTAGAAGAATCACAAATCATAATGAAAAGAAATCATGATAAAATCGCTAAGCCAACTAAAAACATATGCAGTAGGCGATCAATATATATTAGGGCTGTTGCCTTGTATGATAAGGCGCCCTAATGATGTAATGTTAAGACTTGCGATAATCCTTACGCTAAGTCGGTTGGTATTGCACTTCCATCTTCAATGGAGTGTCTTGGGGTTTGTAGATCACTTACGAAGTCGGATTATCTTCTTGTTTATGACGACGATGTGTTAAACTCATGATGATTCGGTGAGGAGGTTTTTCTTGTAGAAAACATGAAGTATAAAAATATATATATTCTTCTTAGTTTACATGGGAAGATCAGGTATGATTGTACAAGTCTCTAACCAATAACGATAGCTTGATCGCTTCTGCCAATGATGATGGCTAATTCAATTCTCTCTACATGATAAAGCTTAGGTAAAGAGATACAGGTCTTCTAATGACGATAGCTAACTCTATTCTGCCTGTCTACCATCTCTGTTACAAGTTATGAAGGAACAGACAGTAGTTTCGAACATATGAACATACATACAAATGACATAGTTACATACGAACACACAATCAAATGAGACACGCTACAGATCACGTAGGCCGTTTGAATTATAGGTCGCGGTAGTTGTCTCAAGCATGGGTGAATCTTGGGACTAGAGTTTATAAACAATGAATGACTAACAGGGTGAACGGCATGTTATCTTAGCCTACTTTTATTGTATACGTCATCTTTAGCGTCTCTAGTCTGATCACATTCCTGCAAGCAATCCTGGTGACCTCTTTAGTTTTAGTCTTTTATATATATGGACTAACATTCCATATTTTTATTACGTAAACACTTACATTAGCTCGGTCAGCTACCAAAAACCAACTACTGAATATTACTCAAACTTGACTTGCATTTGACTTATAGGAGTGTGATACAGACACTATGTGAATATATATATATATATATAAGTAAATAAAAATTCATGGTGTACATGAATACAGATTCAAGTAATAAAATATTAGACATAACATGCATATGATATTCGTAAATAATAGTGATCACGTGATATATACTGATACAGTTTTTTTCACTTCATCTCATTAAGATACATATGCTACAGAAAATACTAATGTACTCTGACAATTGCATAGATGAAGATTAACATGATAAAAATCATATTTTAACTGATAAAAAATTTCATATATGAATTGATAAGAATTATTAATGTTTATGCTAAAAAAAAAACCCCCCCTGTTATATATCTGATTCATTAATCCATATACTAACTCAATATATAACTGCAGATCTTGGTAAGATAAAAGGTAACAGATTGATTATAGGCTACCTGATTTGTTTATACATATGTATATGGGTCATATAATTATGATTAATATATGTGCACTTTAAATAGATTCCTATTGCGTCACGCAAAGATATATTTCGATTCCGTTATTTCATTGATCATTTATATATAGATTGCCTAGTGCGTACACGCAAAAAATATATTTCGATTCTGTTATTTATGATCATTTATATATAGGATACATGACCGAGGTTATACTACTTCACATTTAAACTAGCTTTCAACAACTTTTCGTCCATTACACAGTTCCAGGACAACCACCTATAGCCAAATGAAACGGCCAATTTCACAGGGTTAAAACAAGGGAAAATTTGCCTGGGCGGGTCCAACGTTCTATTTTGCGCTCATACTTATTCTCTGCATCCTAAGCTACACGATTACGTTCGCGATGAATAAAATCATCCCCAGCACGAGTCCTTCGCCAGCAAAGTAGAGTTGAATATCCTTCGGGTCGTAATTTGTCGGAAGTATGTCCCCTTTGTAGTCGATTTCCGACAACCGCCGGAGCGTTCCGCATTAAAACGAGATTAACGACGAGATACGGTGTCGGTCGAAGAAGTCCATGATGGTGCTTATTCCTTCATATTGTAGGCGGTTATTCACCTCGACTGACCGTCGTCCACAAGCGACGAACGATTTTTTGAAGTTGCGATGTGAAACTCTCGTACTGCAGGATACTGTAACAGGTTCCATTAATCAGCCTGCAAGTGAAATTATACTTGTCACAAGGGCAAAGTAAATTCAGACGACATCCAAATACAGGGGAGGGGAGAGAGCCATTTAGACCAGACTTAACCCACATGAATTCGCTGATATTTTGGAATTCAAAGAGTCAGCTGTACAAACTTTTTTATCCATGGCATAACAATGAGTGAACCTATCCAGGTCTATGATAACTTGTAAAAATATCCATAATTATAAAAAAATAAACAGATATCAATACGAATCCAAAGAAAATTTGATATTACTGGTAGTAAATTACTAGACAAAGAAGTGGAAAACGGAGCTATTTGTAAGATTGCCAGGCAACATAAGAGTCAAAGAGAAGATTAATCATGATTCTGTATTTCTCTATGCTAACTGAAATTAAGTTGTGATAAAATCTGATCCTATGTGCCCTAACAAAAGTTTCATATTCAATTTTCTCGCGCGCATCCTCTGAGGTTAATTTTAAAAACTTTATTAATAGGTAGGAGATGCAACGAAAAAACCCACTATGTAACTAATTTCTATATAAACTTTGGGTTTTTCAAGAAAATGTGACATTTTCCCATGAATGTTTTTACTTGAATTGGTAATAGGCTAATGTTGCAAGTAAATATTTCATATCCATAACTTGATAATTCTAAATGTCCGTTTACCATGTCATAAGCTGAATTATTGACTCATTGTCTATGAGGTTCAGAAAAAAAATTAATTCATTTGTTGTTGTTTTATAGAAATTCTATTTGCTTATTAGTTTATTCATTTTAAAACGATTGCAAGTCCTTAACTAAAATTGCATTGCACACACGGGATAAGAATAGGTTATGTGGTATGTCATGTGAAGTTCATGAGCTAAGCATTCCTTTCTCCAGTCAATCTGCTTCGCAAGCAGAGACGACACACAGATGAAGCCTGTGTAAGCAGATTATTGAGGTTAAAAGGAACAAATGCTTGATACGGCAATGATGACGTCGTCACTTGGCAGGAGATTGCTCTCAGCCAGCTAAGAGTTACGTTACTTGCTGTAATAAATACGACTTTAGGATAATTTTTTGTTTTTAATACTCGACCCACATGAGAAGAATGTCTGAAAAAAAACAGTACCAAAATTGAACAATATATTAGTTTCATGTTGGAAATTGCATAATTGTAATTATGTTAAATTAAAATATTCCTTTTTATTCAAACTAATGAAAAAGGTTTCCATACAAATTCTATATATATTATTAGCCCTGTATAAGATTCATATAGGATTATTCCATAGATAACATTTTCACTCTAGACTTCTGACTTTAAAATCTCTTTTATTTTATTTTATTTATTTATTTATTTATTATTATTATATTTTTTTTTCCATTGACTACGAATATAAATCACCGGGACAGACAATATGTCAGTAGGTTTTGATATGTATTTGAACTTTTAGCTTATTTTGTCATTACTAAAGCATTAACGTTAGAGTTCAAATCTTTACGCATATATATTTGGATATTAATTAACCTATGGTTACGTTTTTTGCTTATTGATTTTATCGTGATTCCTTTTTATTATAATTTGTAACCCTTCCGACTTCTACGGAGTGTATTATATGGACTCCACTTGTATCCATATTTATTTATTTTTTATATTTATTTATTTATATATATATATTAATTTTTATATATATTTTGATAAATTAATGGTTGGCTTGAATATGTGAAAAGTGTTTTCTAGCGGCGTACCGTATAAGGCTACTTGCGCATCAATTCTATAGATACAAGATATAAATGATAAAGGTATTTAAACCACGAGAACTGCTATAATACCAGTTCCTATTTAATTATCCGTTATTCTACCAAACCGATTGACTCTGGGTGATAAAATATATTATTGGTTTTCTTAATGGAAAGGAATTCACACGAGTTAGAAAGATTATTGATTACACCACCCGAGTCAGAGATTATTGTGTTGAATTCCATATTTACTGATTTAGCACTCATAAATATTCCTAACGCACTCAATTGCGGTGTTTGTTTTTTGGTGGTCTATTAATTCTATATAACGTGTCAAGGAACTATTAACACTAAGAAGTGTTTATTCCCTCTGTCAGACTCGTAATTCTGTTAATAATTCTACGTATATTCTTTCAAGGATTGATTTGGCACAGGATAGGCCCTTAACTGACAGGTGTCTTAGTGTATCCCTTGTTTTCATGACACGTGTTACAATCAGTTATGTGCTTTTTATATCTGTAAGCATTGTAGGCCAGTAAAAACAGTGATTTGGCTTTCTGTGACATAGTAGGGAACCCTGGATGACGGAATGCAACCAGTTTATGACGATTGGTATGAAAGAGATTATTACTACTACCTGGTCGTTAGTCACCTGCTGTGTTCTTCGGGTTTTCCTCGTCACAGACCTACATATAATTATTACTTTGATTACATAATTCTGATACACATACTTTAAATATACTTTTGCTTTTAGGGTTTTCTGCTCGAAGTGTTTATTGTTTTTTGCTTAGCCGCTGACCCTGTTTCCATTCGAAGTGTTTATTGTTTGGTGTTTATTGCTGCTTATCGCTGTTGACACTTGCTTTGTTCAGTTTGTAACAGTTCTGCGCTCCGACCCAGATATTCAATGCTCGCGATCTCTTGGGTTAAGGAAATTTTATTCTTGTTTAGATACGGTTTTTAACAATGGCACGGATGTTTCTATATCTTTTAGTCCAATTAATGGTTCTTTGCAGTATGGTGCGGGATTGCGGATAATGCGTCAGCTATGATAATTGCTTTCCCAGGTAGATATCTTATCTTGGCTCCAAAGACCTGAAAGATCATTTTTCACCGAGTTCCTTTTGGACTGTGATTAAAGCCTTTGAAAAACTCGGTAAAGGACTCATGTTCAGTAAGGACTTTATCAGGATAGCCATAGATTATGAACTTAAAATGTACTAGTGAGTTAAAGACACCTAGCCTTCCGCCTTGCCTATTACTGCATATTTACTTTCAGAGGGCTTTAGTTTACGTGAATAAAAAGCTATAGGAAAGAACTGTTTATCATATTACTGAAGTAGTACCCCTCTTACCCCTTGGTCTGAGGCGTCTGTTGCAATAAAAAAAAAAAAATTCCTTATTTAAATAAGGGATTTTTAAGTTAGGTGAGCTGCATTATTCCGCTTTTAAGATATCGAACGCCTGTTGATGCTTTTTAGACCATAATAAATCTACGCTCTTCTTCGTAAGATCTGTTAAAGGAGCTGCTATGATTGAAGAGTTACATATTTACATACGATTGTAATACCCACTACAGCGCCAAAGTGCTGTATCCCCCTTTTACGTTAATAGGTACCTGAAAAGTTATGAATAGCCGACACCTTACCATGGACTACTTTTTTAAGGACCTTGACTAGACACCATAAAACCTAGATAAACATGTTCGGTTTTTAAAAAACTCACATTTAGATATTTTACTCTGAGATTATTTGTCTTTGTCTCTGTAGCACTAGCTCTAGTTTATGTGAATGTACTTCTAAGGTATTAGAAAAGATTACAAGATCATCCATATAGGCATGTAGGTTATCCCCTAAAAGTCTCCCAAACACTATATTGTAATTGGGGGCGCAACGTGAGCCGGAGCATACGTAAAAATTGATAATGTCCCCTGAGTGTGCTGAAAACGGTGTATGAGGTACAATCACTTAGGTAATGGTATCTGGTAAAAGCTTTTAAGTAAGTCCAAGCTGGTGAAAAAATTTATTCACCTAAAAACCTAACAGAGATAAGATGTCGTCGGTACATGGCACTGGAAACTATCGGGAGTCGTTTCCTTGTTTAAGCGACAGAAATCTACGCAGAGTACGCCAAGTCCGATCTTTTATGGCATGACGTTTGAGGGAAAAATTATAGGGGCTATTTGATTTCCTAATGACTCCTATTACTAACATTTCAACTTCGTCATTTATCTCTATTTTGAAATTCCATTGGGGTTCTACACGAAGGTACGTATATAGCTTTATGTTTGTCCTTAGACCGTATTTTGTTTTCAATGACATCCGTTTTTTCCCAGAGATCACTCGCTAGTGGAGAAACTTCCTGGTATTCAGATAAAAGATAACAAAAAATTTCTGCTGAATCACCTCTGCTTGAATGACTTTACGGATATACTTTAGATAGATTATCAGAGAGATTCATCTACGACTGGTTGGGCGGGATTAAAAATTAGCAACAATAAAAAATGCGATATTTGATAACTTCCGTATCCACGATATGTATACGTTTTGTGGATCACTAGATTTAAACTTGTTGCTGCTAGTTAACCGTGTCTAGGGCTTTGTTCGCGGAAATCGTTATATTTCAGAGTGTCGGGAAGGATTAAAATTTCATTTCCCAGCAAAGTCTTTTTACACGCACTAAAAACATTCGAGGGTGCATGATTCTCGAGATTTTGCGTGTCAAACTGCGACTGCGGTTGTGGGAGGAATTCTGTTGGGTCATTTGAACAATGTTACGATTTATGAGACATATGTATAGTTCCTTTATATATGTTATTATTTGATTAATTGTCTCTTTATTTTTGTTCAAACTGATTTTAATATGTTTGAAGGTTTTATATAGGATTTCCTTTGATAAACACGCCTTATTTTGCAGGATGTAAGATAATATTTTGTATACCCCTAGATGGATCTTACAATTACACTGGATACAGAAAAATGTTTTTTATAACTATAGAGGTATCTGTAAGCGTTCGCTTATCTAGACTTCTCTTAGGGAAGTTCGAATAACAGACGGTGAGTCCGTAAATACAGGATATTACGTGTACTAAGAAATAAACTAGATATTCTAATTTTTACGGCGCGTACAGTGGGCTTAATCCACCACTACTTATAATAACTTACGTATTAAAAAAAACGAAAACCTGCTCTGATTACTTGATACAGTCATGTGATGCATAGGGGAAATTCCTTTTTAATTTTTTCAACATCGCTCGCCCTTTCCGCTGAAGTCGCTTAAATGGAATGTGCTTTGCTTTGAAAACTCGGCAGATTTAACTGACTTGACGCTTGACTAGGTGACACAGTAACTGAGTTTGCTTGTTTGATTCTGAAAGGGCTACTGGTTTCTATTCTTTTTTTTTGTAATAATTAGGATCCTTCTCTTTATTTACCATCGGCAACGTAGTGTGTTTGTTTTTAGCCATTATGTTGCTGGTTACGTATAAAGCAATGAATGACGAACTATTAGACCATGAGCGATTACTATTAAGACAAGTTATTCTCTACTGCATTCAATATTAACTGTTTGTACTTCATTCTTTGCTAAAATTTGAAATAGTGAGGGATCCTGGTCAGCGCATTTAGCCTGATGAAAGTTTTTTATAGGCATGTTATTCCTTGCAATCCAGCCGTATTTTTAAAGTTAAGTTGAGTCATTGAGGTTCGATTTTTTATATAACTCGAAAAAACTCAAGGCTAAAACTGCGATCGGGACTTGCAAAGGAGCATTTATTGTCATGACCCGAAATAGTGTTTACCTCTAATTTATCTAGATTTGTACGGGTGTTCCACTTGTTTTTGTGTGTTTTCGTAATCACTACGGTGCCTAACGACCCTATCCATGCATCTGTATAAATACAGACGTCCAACTGCGTAAACGCATATTCCACTGTTTAATATGATTTGTTAACGTAAGGGATTAATAATCACCCAAAATGATAAAATTAACATAGTATATGATTATGATATTTCAGTAGAACTTCTGGAAACAGACACTCAAAGATAAAAACTCGCAGTAGCGAAATCTCAATGATGTAGATAATTTCTGTAAAAAAGTAAGATTAAGAATGTCTCGTAACTTCAGCCACAGGAATAACGAAATTCGACCTGCAAAGGAAACACTCAAAGTTACTCCAAATGAATAAAAAATTGTACTTAGCTTGCTTTTGTGGGAAGTCACGGTGTTCCGATAACGACACACGGCTGGCCTCCCCCTTCTCTATTTAGCGGATGACCTGGTTTGGCTTCAGTTTCCCCCGTGCGCGTTGTTTCGAGATTCGAGCCCTTGAAAGATCCGATGCTGCAGACGCGTTCGGTTTGTTTCTTGAAGTGCCGGAAACGCTCACTAACGATGTTTTCTTGAATGATTCTAATGAGAGACGAAGCTTGCGTTGCCGTAGGAAAAAGGACACGTCGGTTTTGTTTCTTGAAGTTATCACTAAACGATGATACTAAGTTGCTTGAAGAATCTCTTGCTTTTCGTCGTCGGTGACTTCATGATTTATTATTCTGGTTATCTTCGGAGAAGTTGTAGAGTCCTTCTGGTATGCTTGCCACCATTTTTAGGGCTGTTGCCTTGTATGATAAGGCGCCCTATGAGGTAATGTTAGACTTGCGATAATCTTACCGCTAAGTCGGTTGGTATTGCACTTCCATCTTCAATGGAGTGTCTTGGGGTTTGTAGATCACTTACGAAGTCGGGATTATCTTCTTGTTTATGACGACGATGTGTTAAACTCATGATGATTCGGTGAGGAGGTTCTTGTAGAAAACACGAGTATAAAAATATATATCTTCTTCTTGTTTACATGGTGAAGATCAGGTATGATTGTACAAGTCTTCTAATAACGATAGCTTGATCGCTTCTGCCAATGATGATGGCTAATTCTATTCTCTCTACATGAGTAAAGCTTAGGTAAAGCGATACAGGTCTTCTAATGACGATAGCTAACTCTATTCTGCCTGTCTACCATCTCTGTTACAAGTTATGAAGGAACAGACAGTAGTTCTAACATATGAACAATACATCAAAATGACATAGTTAATACGAATACACAATCAAATGAGACACGCTACAGATCACGTAGGCCGTTTGAATTATAGGTCGCGGTAGTTGTCTCAAGCAGGGAGCTTGGACTAGAGTTTATAAACAAATGAATGGACTACAGGTGACGGGCATGTTAGCTTAGCCTACTTTATTGTATACGTCATCTTTAGCGTCTTCGTATGATCACATTCCTGCAAGCAATCTGGTTGACCTCTTTAGTTTTAGTCTTTTATATATATAGGACTAACATTCCAATATTTTTATATGTAAACACTTACATATATACAAGTATATGTACACAAGGGTTTGAACTACAAGCTATAACCTAAGTTTGAAGGCCCTTTTAACATTTAGAAATATTAACGGCCAACAGACTAAAAGTTCAAAACATATCCCAACCTACTGACGTGAGAACGATACCGTTGGTTCATGTTCGCAGTTAAGGGGAAAGAAGGTAGAAGAAAAGAAAAAAAAGAGAAGAATTTATGTATGGCATATATATGAAACATACCTAATAAAAAGTATATATGAAACTTGCATAATAAAGTATGTATATATAACACTTGTATGAAAAATATTTTATCTGTTTGTATAGAAGTAGTTAATTCAAACACGAGAATAATTACAATCTCACTAATTGCAGGTTTCCAACATGAAGCTTACATTGTTCAGATTGGTACTGTTTGTTCAGACATTCTTGTCGTGTGGGAAGAGCGCTAAAACAAAAAAATATTACATTTTACACATGGCCCTATCATTGAAAGAACAGAGGACATTTTCATTACAGTAAGCAATATAGTTCTAGAAGTTGATTGCGAGCGATTTTCCTGCCAAAAGATGATGTCATTAAACCCTTAAAAAACGTGAATTAGTCCCCGCAGTTTTAGCCGAACTGCAATTGAATCAATTACCCACCATCGTCCATTTTCCTTTTAATCCAGAGATTTGTCGCCTAGCTTCCATACTTTAAGTGGATTGCAGAGATGTTGTCCCAATTCGACTTGCAAAACAAAAACCTGGCTTGAAGCAGAAAATGTTTTGGCTCGTTGATTCTACTTTATGTGCGACCCGTGGAGACACAGTAGCAATAGAAACGACGTAACCCACGTTTTTGTTATATTATTGTGGCCAACTCAACGTCCTTCGGGTGTTTTGTTGCAAGTTTTTAGGCCCTTAAGGAATTTCAAATCGTCTTAAGTTAAACGATCTCCTAGAATAACGAGAATTGGAATGTTTTTGCAACATGAAAATGAATTAGGTTTTTTTCCCAAACTCCCATGAACAATTACATTCAATTCAATCAACTTTATGACATTGGGTGAAACTAACATTCCAGTAATTAGCCAATCAGATGAAAATGGATGTTGCCAAACCACCTGCTTGGCCAACATTAAGCATATTACAGTTCCTAAGGTTAAACCCATATATGTACAAAAAATTTTCAAACATTTTATTGCAAAAATCAAAAAGACTATTGTAGAAGCTATCACGCCTAGCTTACAAAGGGTTGGTTTGTTTTCCTTTCCCACATCTCTTTGCCTATCAAAAGATTTCACATTAACTTTAGAGAACGGACCGAGGAGATTGACCCAAGGGGTAACTGTTGAGATAAGCAAGGGAGTGTGATAGGGACTGATAAAAAGAATGCCAAGCCTAAGCCTTGGTGGGTTTTGTTGTATCCAGCAACCCATGGTTTGGCATTTGCCTGTGGATAATCAAATCCATTGTTTGTGGGTAAACAAGAGGTCAAAATAGCATTTCACTTGGGAACCTGTTTGACCTATAACCCCACATCGAACTATGTTTGAACTTCCTCTCATATGTTCGTCCTCCTGTCTGTATGTTAGTATGCTGAGCTAAGCTTTGGCTCTCCTATGGATTTTTTGTAAATGCATTTTGGTAATCCAGAACTCTACTTCCTCTCCTAGAATCAAGTTCTCTTAAACCGCCTTTGTTCTTTGGCCTCTACTCAAAAGAGATTTGTAGGTTTTTTCCGCGAAATATATTGTTTCAAGTTTATCATCATGAGTTGAAACATCTTCCCGACCTTTAATATACCCAAAGAAGAATACTGGACTTGAGAAATTATCGCTTTTGCTAATCTCCGACGAGGATGGGAAGTATACAAACAGATACTTGCGTATAACTTCGCAGGTCTAAATAACCAACAGGACGACTTGATATACAAAGGCCCAGCCCTACATATGGACGTGGCATCTTTGGATGACTGTCATAAAAACTATCAAATCTTCCATTTCTTAACGACTGGCATACTAGGGATCCAGGAAGTCTTTGGAATCTGAACGAGCTTCGAACCAGAAGAGCCTGGTAATGTAAGGCTAGGGGCATTTCCCCAGCATCTACTAACATAATCTCTACAGGGGAAGTCCTAAAAGCTCCAGTAGCAATCCTGATTCCAGTATGGTGAATGGAGTCTAAACTCTTAAGGTGACTTGGGGTAGCCGAGGTGTAAACTTCACACCCGTGTGTTAATTTTGATAAAACCAAGGCTTTATACAATCTTAATAATTGGAGTCTATCTGCTCCCCAAGATGTACCTGACAAAACTTTCAAGATATCCACAGATTTTCTGCACTTAGCCTGAGATTTAGGATATGGGGAAGCCATGTCAACTGAGTATCAAAAATCATACCTAAAAAAAACGTGTTCGTTAACCACAAGAATTATCTCTGGGCATTTACATATAAATCTGGGTCTGCATGTATCTCTCTAATTTTACAGAAATGCATGGCTACAGTCTTTGATGAAGAAAATCTGAAACCAAGCACTTCAGCCCATTTCACTATCTTATTTATTACTATTTGTAGATGACATTCTGCTGCTTGACATACGCGCAGCCGCAAAAGATAAAGAAAAGTCATCCACAAACTGTGTGTGCATAACATCAGCAGGTATTTGCTTTACTATGTCATTAATTGCTAGAGCAAAAAGTGTTAAACTTAACACACTGCCCTGAGGAACACCTTCTTCTTGTTTACATACTTCAGACAGAACTGCTCCTACTTGTACTTGAAAATAACGAATTTTAAGAATAGCTTAATAAAAATAGCTAATTCTCCTCTTAAACCATATTCATGGAGTACTTTCAAAATTCCATACTGCCACGTAGTATCGTATGCTTTTTCGAGGTCAAAGAAAACCGTGATAAAGTGGTGCTTAGAGGCTAAGGCTTCACATATTGCAGACCCCATTCTAACTAAGATATCAACAGTAGATCGCATACTGTGGAAACCACAATGGGCCAGAGAGAAAAAGTTTCCTCGCTCTAAATACCACACTAAACGAGCATTCAACATTTTCTCCATTAGTTTACACAAACAAGATGTTAGGGCAATTGGACGATAATTTCCTACGAAAGAACTATCCTTTCCAGGCTTGACAAAAGGAAGGACTCTTGCTAGTTATAAATTCTGTTTAGCTTGATCATAGAATATGAAAAATTTTTTATCAGGACCAGGAGCAGATTCTTTACACTTTGAGAGAGCCAATTCAAATTCTCTAATAGTAAATTGAATATTATAAGAATCCTCTTTATTTGTTGTGAAATCAAAATAATACTGTTCCATTTGTTTTCTGCTGTTTGCATATGGTTTCTCATTATCTTTTTCAGATATCTTAGCAAAATGTAGGGCAAACTCATTTGACACTACTTTTGGATCTCCTATATTTATGCCATTTATTTTTAACACAGGGGTTTGGCTAGGTACAAACTTTCCTGCTATTTTCCTTATCTTCTTCCGCACTAATGTGTTGGGAGTTTTGCAATTTATGGAAGAAATGAAGTTTGTCCAAAATTTTCTTCGTGCATTTTTAATATCAAACCTAAACTTTGCCCTAGCCTTACGAAATTCTACCAGATAATAGTTACATTTCTGTCTTTTATACCTAGTAAAAGAAGATCTCATAGTTCTTTGGTGTCATGGCATTCTTTTGACCACCATGGTACTGGTCGGCGCATAAATAGACCTGATGTTCTTGGAATTGATTGAAGTCCAACTGCAAATAAAGTAGTTATTAACAATTCAATAGCATCCTCAATGCATTCAAATTTCTTTGCTGTAGCTTCGATTGAACTATACTCTTCAAAATTTGCCCAATCAGCTCTTTTTACACTCCAATGGGGTAATCTTGGACATAGAGGACCTTATCCAGTGCTAACAACAATTGGAAAGTGATCACTACTGTACCTATCATCGATCACTCGCCAATTGAAGTCCATAATGGCATTGGCACTATATATTGACAAGTCGATGGCTGTTAAAGTACCGGTCTGTACATGGAAATGGGTGGGTTCTCCAGTGTTTAGAACACCAACATTTTCACTTTCAATAATGGATGACAGGCAATTTCCTCTCTCATTAGTAATTAAATCCCCTCATAATGGATTTCTTCCATTCATATCACCTAGGATGATGAAAGGTAGAGGAAGCTGTCTGATGAGATTACAGAAATCAGTACTAGGGAAAGCTACATTTGGTGGAAGATATACAGAACAAATTATATATTTACGAGCCAGAAACACTTGCACTGCAACAGCTTGCAAAGAAGAATTAACAGGAAAATGCTTGTGTGGACTATTGTGGCGAACATATAACATTGCTCCACCCCGGTTTCTATTATTTTTATTTAGATCTGAATGGAAAGCAACATATTCTTTAGAGCAAGGACTAAAACCACTGCTGAGCACAGTCTCCTGCAGAGCTATGCAAACAGGAGACAACTCAAAAATTAGCATTTTGAGCTCCTCCCATTTAGCTCTCAGGCCCTGACAATTCCACTGAAGAAAATTTAAGAATTTACTTGAGTTTAGAGGCATTGATAATAGGGCCTCTTTGAAGATATTTTGTCTTAGTAGGGTTGCCAGGAATTTGGGGAATCCTGCTTTGTTTTTTTTTAGAGGGAGACTGCCTGCCACCCTCAGCCTCCTTTCTTTTTGGGACTGACATTGCTACCTTCATACAGGAAGTAACTTCTGGTTCTTGGCTGGCTGCCTCTGTAGGTGATGTTCCAGGCTCCCAAGAAGCCATTGCATCAGCTAAGGAGGGCAACCCCCCAAAAGAGGCATGCACACCAGCAAGGACAGACGTACGTTCCAAATTACTTACACCAGTCAAAACTGATGTTGCTTCCAAAGAAACTGATGCACAAGCCAAAGTTGATGCTGCCTCTGAAGAGGTTGATGCATCAGCCACAGCTGATGCTGCCTCCAAAGAGGCCGGTGCACCAGCCAAAGCTGATGCTGCCTCCAAAGAGGCTAGTGCACCACCTGAAGCTGATGCTGCCTCTGAAGAGGCCAGTCCTCCACAGCCAAAGCTGATGCTGCCTCTGAAGAGGCCGGTGCACCAGCCAAAGCTGATGTTGCCTCCAAAGAGGCCGGTGCACCAGCCAAAGCCGATGCTATTTCCAAAGAGTTTTGCACATCAACCAAGGATGATGTTGCAGTCGTAGGCATTTTAATTTGAGCTTTACCCAAGTTGTTTTTGCTGCTACTTTCTGTTACATGGGATTTTTGAATTTATCCACCTGTTCTAAATGAATTTGAAACAGTATTCGAATTCACTTGTCTATTTGCAGCAACACTTGCAAAAGATACCCCTGGTCTTATATATTTGTTTAGTACTATTCTTCAGAGATTTCAATTTCTCACTTTCTTCTAATGATCTAGTCTCTACCAAAAGCTCATTTCTACCATGTGGCAATATCTTAGATTCCCTCCCACAGCATTTTAAAATATCCTTATGTACTTCAAAAATATTCATAACTTTATCCTCAAAGGTAATAGTTAGATATTTATCAAATTCATTAGGTAAACATCCTCCAGATTCTTCTAAGGATTTTCTTCCCACAAAATTTCTTCTCCTTTGATGGAGAGTATATGGTGCCAGAGTAATCACACTGGATTGAAGAGTCCTTCCCATGTCTGGTTCCATGCAATGGTCATCAGGATTTTGGGGTTTTAAGTTCCTCATACAATGATATATAGCAAATGCGTCTAGGTTTTCCCCATACCCACCATGGAGCTAGATTTAGAGGGTGCAATTCCCTTACTGGGGCACCCTAGGGGTACAACCTAGATATACACCCCACATTCAGTCCATTGAGATCAGACCCAGCACCGAATGCAGGGTTTGACATAAAAGTATCCCCTCGCTCGACCGCATTGGGTGCTCTGGTTCTACGGGTGGAGAGGCATGCCCTCCCACTCCACCCTCCTTCAACTCCAGAGAACAGTAAGAACATGTCCAAAGTCATGCTAAGGTCATCAACAAAATCCATCCTGACAGAGGAAGGAGAGAAATAGTGAAAATAGGAGGAGGTGATACAGAGTACCAGGATTAGTCAGGATGCTTTGAATTGACCTTAGGGGCATGGCAGTACCTACTGGGGTGAATAAATCACCCCACCACCATCGCTCAATTCTTTGTTGCACCACGCAAGCCCCCCCACTACAGCAAAGTTCCTCAAGATCTTGCCCTCATTCGAGAGGCAATCCTTAAGGCTTATGAGTTAACCCCAGACCGGTGGAGGCAGAAATGGAGGACTATGCCCAAGGAGGATAACCAAACCTGGACAGAGTGGGCAACCAGGAAGACACCAGCACCCCATAAGTGGACGAAGGCCTCCAACGCAACATCTGTTGAGAAGGTCGTAGAACTCTTTCAATTAGAGGACTTCCTTTCTTATGCCCCCCCCCCCCCCCCCCCACCCCACCCTTGATCTTGCCACCCACTTAGTGGACAAGGCCCCTAAAAACTATCTTTGCTTCTATTGGCTGTCCTGAATTTACCCCCACCAGAAAATCCAGATTTGGGGGTGGCTTACTGGGCGAAATTTTAAAAGGGAAAATTTTAAAAAGGGGCAGGGACCAAGCAGCTCGCCCTCAGAAGCACCTCAGAACTAGGAGAGCTCAGAAGCTCCTGTTACATTACCCTGCAGACACCACTTCACCCCTTTCTGCTCCCCCTGTCTCCTCAGGGGAAGTCCCAAGTATTTTTATACTTCCATAGTGCTCAGGAATATCAGCAGATAAGAAGACTACCAAATCCAGGATTTCCAGACAAACACCGTGCCTGATTGTGGGAGACACTGGGAACCCCTTGGAATAAGTCTTGCATTATAATAATGTTTGTGCAAAATTCTGAATTCCGTGTCTGGTTGCCCGGCCACGTGTTTCTGGTGAATCGACAACCAACCACCATATTATTTCCTGGGACCTCTGTTAAATTATGTGAATATAGGCATTTAAACTAAAGTCCAGCTTTCTGTTAAATTCCCCCGTTATCAGTAAAATTGGGCCTTAACTGCCCATAGATTTTTTTTTCTCTTTTCTTTATTGTGACCTCTCGTTCCTCCATTCAAGGCCAATTTTTTTTTAGTGTTAGATTACATTTTTCAGGAGTGAACGAGCAGTTCAGAACAATATATATATAGATGGATGTGACGTACATACATTTAAAACTAAATTCTATATATCACCCAGAGTATAATGACCAAGTCAAACTGAGGTTATCCTTTTTTGAAGACTAGCTCAATATTGATGAGACTTACTCAGTTATCTGGTCGGTTAGGAACTAATCTTCGTGATGGGGACAGGGAATAGGAATACAATGATAAAATTTTAATTTTATCATTTAAACAGCTGCTGTTTAAAACTCTACTACAGTAAGAGTCTTCTCTCTTTCCCCTCTGCTACAATATCCAAAATTCTCTAGCCTTCCTTTGTACATGCTTATTTATAGCCATGGTATTTTAAGCTCATTATTTAAGGATAATCAGGTTTTCCTCAGTCAATCAGGAAAGAAACTCGGGAAACGGAGACAGCTGCGGCCAGATAAAGGATATGTTTTCTCGTGCTTCTTTGAGATGTTTCTTAAACTTATAATCCTATACTATGTTTTGGCACCTCTGTTTGTTAGTTTGTTTGTTTGTTTGTATGGTGTTTTTACGCTGCATGGAACCAGTGGGTTATTCAGCAATTGGACCAACGGCTTTACGTGACTTCTGAACCACATCGAGAGTGAGCCTCTGTCACCAGAAATACACATTTCACACACCTCAATGGAATGCCCGAGAATTGGGGTGGCAGGCCAAGAGCATACTGACCATGCCACTGAGGCGCTGGCACCTCTCTTCAATCTCCCCTCTGAGGAGAAACCTTAGTCCTTCTCTCCTCACTTTAAAAGCGTCTCCAAATGGCGATAGGCACGAAGAATCTGTTGCCCTTATTTGTTCGGGAAATATACTGAGAGTCGATCCTCCTCTTGGAGGCAGGCACCACGTTGGTTTTCAGTTCAAGAGAACAGAGTTTTCTAACATAAGAGATCACTGTAAAAAATGTAAGACATCATTTTCATATGAGGATTTTATTATTATCGGTTAAGCACCTCCGAACTACTCTCTCTCTCCATTCTGCAATCTTTAACTAATCGTATCAGTCACTTGTTTCTTCCCTAAAAAGCCAGACCTCTTCCATTGTTTTATAGATAGCTCAAGTCCACGTTGTCCTCCTGAACAAAGCGTGATCCGACCTCCAGCTTACTCAGGACCCGTTCAAGATTTTCCCCTCACACATAAGTTGTAAACATTATATTCCTAACTTTTAACGTAAATTAAAACACACTAAAATCTACGGTCAAATATAGCCTTGTTTCACCAGCGAAAATAGAAATAAATATGCTAATTTTATTAGATATAATTTTTCTTTACTGTTTAACATGCACATTACTAATTTTTCTATATTTTCATTTTAATGAATAAATCAGGCATATCCTAATAAATCATACATATCCTATCCTAACATTCCTGTATTTTTAATTTAATGCAAAACACAGTTTTCAGACCTTTTTAGGCTCTTCCATAGATCTTTCCTACCACCACAACAACAACAATAGCGAAGTAGTTTGTAGGCTTACTCCCCGAGTAAGCGAAAACTGTGACGTCACTCATTTCTTAGCTACAGTAGAGCTAGGTAATAGACTTTCCTCTCTTGAATGTTCAGTGCTTACTCTCTAATATTTTAATGTATTTCTGTTTTTTATTTATAAACGTTTAGTTTTTGTAAATTCCATGTTTTAATGAAACTATTTTTTTTGTGAGTGTTTTTTTAATGGAGTCTGTTCATAATTGTTACACTTCGTATTGTTTTACAGTGTTTTACAGCTCTGATGATGTAACTTGGTCTAGAAAATTTGGCCAAATAAACTAACAGAACCTATGCATGCTGTTGGCTGTTTTATTCCTGCTCTCTCTCTCTCTCTCTCTCTCTCTCTCTCTCTCTCTCTTCTTTCTTACTGATAAATATATATATATATATATATATATATATATATATATATATATATATAACCAAGATTCTAGATCTCTGTTCTTCTATTTTAAAAGGTAGCAATGGATCCGTGCGTCTAAAGCACTGGCAATATTCAACATCCATTTCCTCTCACTCCAATACCAACACCACCCCCCCTCTCTCTCTCTCTCTCTCTCTCTCCATTATCTAAGGCCATTAAATCAGAGTCGTGAATTGCAAAAATAGATTTATTTAAGAGCAAAGTATTAGGTAAATAAACTCAGGTTCTTAATAGATTGATTAAGTGAAAGGTTGAACTCAGAAAACCCAAACAACTCAGTTAACCCTCGATAATTAATCAAGTAACTAACATTAAACATGGTCAACATAGTCATTACACCATGGAACATTAGTCAAGTTCCCATATCAATTAAGTCACCATATTCAGTACCCCTTTCTCACTTTCTCAGATCAGTTCCCCTTTCTCAGAATCGCCTGTTAGAAGACAGGAGAACACCTTGATAAGCACAAGATTATAAATGAAAATCAAAAGATCTTATGAAATAGAACATCTTTGAAATAAATATTCAAAGTACAGACAAGCCACACTTTTGGCTGAAAATAAGTATGCTTACCCATTCAACACAGTATGCACAAACACTATTCTCAAAAATTCTTTTGCAGAATCCATCTTGGCTTCTGCCGCCTCTGTAAGGATTTCTCACCTTGGTTACCTTACACTCTCATATGTAGGGAAAAAGCTCGCACACACGTGCGAACTCACACACATTGTTTACGCCCCAGGAAACTGCTTGTAACCAGTTTCAGAAGTCACCTCTGCATCAAGCGCCCATATCGACAAGACATCACGCCACGCAAAAGATACATCAGCATTTCTGTGTCTCCATGGGAAGTTGAACTGATGACCTCTACATTCTAAGAAAGTCACAACATCTCACATTACAACTGTATCTAAAACATATTGTCTTAATATATCCCTCTTTTATATAACAGATGCTCGGCCACCCAAGAATGCTAGCACCTGCCTAGCCATAGCTCACATAAAACAGCTTATACATATAAAACACATTGGCCGGCTCAAAAACACCATAAAAAAAATAACTGCACGTCTTTGGCGGTACAATGTCTATCACACATTATCTTGAACGTTCGGTTCTCCTGTGTGCCTGCAACTGCAACTGCACAGACTCATGAAACACGCTGTAGAAAGGTAAAACATCTCCCAGTGGAAGACAACTGACGACTCCCGAAGTCCAAAAGCGCCGCTAAACCCTGTAGACTCGTAGAAACTCTCGCATGTGGGCAAACATCTCTGTAGTAGTTGAAGGACATCTTGCTGAAGGCGTAGGGGAACGATGTTTATGGTGTTTCAGAATGTCAGTCATGTCATCGGTCGATCAAAGAAAAATTAACCCCAGACACACATCTGTCAAACAATGACCTCAAAAATTCTAAGAAATACTAACTGAACGTCTTCCAACCAGCCCCATTAATATAACCACTGAACTCATTTCTAACTGCAACTCGTGAAGGAACTTCATAAGATCGCTAAATCATAAATCACTATCATAACCTTGTAAAGAAAATATTAAATTCTCCAATTTAACTTTCCATTTATATAAAAAAAAAGCTCGCCAACCTCACACACATATCAGCACAAAAACTCTATGGACTGCTGTCATCACATTTAAACTCACCAATTCTCACAAGTACAAAAAAAAGACAAATGAGCCCGAGAAAAAAAAAAAAAAGAGTAACAGAACCAGCCCCAAATTTTCACCAAAAATGTTCTCTCAAGCTCTGATATTTCAGTAACCCACAAAATCAGTAAGAACCCATAATGTCTAACAGCAAAACCCTTTTACTGTTTATATAATTAACCTTCATGAAATATAATGCCAAACACCCTTCCATCTAATTTACATACCCCAACAAATCATATCTAAAATAGAAATGCTATTTAAAGCTTAACCCCAATTACAACAAATCTCATAGGAAAAGAAAAAAAGAAAAAAAAAAGATAATAACATCAATAATAAGTGAACTTCCCCATCATAGTACACACATAATACATATAACATATACAATCCAAAGTTCTCCCCAACAAATGCAGTATGTATCCTTATGGAATTTGTTAACGCAACAGTTTCATTGATCAGAAACGACCGGAAACAACCCCATTACACAGATCTCCGAGGAATGCCATGGTCAACATCTCCCAGAATAGTGCAAAACTCCGAGTAATCAACTCCAAAAGAAAAAGTCAGCAACCGGTATATAAGTATACTTGTCCCAGATGTGAGATGGGAAATTATGTGGGATCCACGAGGCGTCTTCTTAGGGTACGAGTCGATTCCCATAGGGGGGTTATTCATAGAACTGGATGTCGCCTATCCAACCCAGATGCATCCAACATAAGAAATCATTCTTTGCAATGTAAAACTACCATCCAATACAAAGATTTCTCTATAATTGGACAGGTCAACAACCATAAAGAGCTATTTATTTTAGAGATATTGAAAATTAAACAACTTGTTCCTGTTTTAAATACCCAGTCCTCGGCTGTTCAACTTTTTTTATCTTGACTTTGTTGTTGTTCTTAAAGCCTCTTATTGTTTACTTTTCGTTTTTGCCTTCAGTTTTACTCTTGACTTTGCTCTGGCAGGTTAGCTCCACTCCTTTAGTTATTTATTATTTTTATTATTATTATTATATATTTTTTAATAAATCCTTGTAGATTAATGTTTAATTCCATGTTTTTTGTTTGTAACTTGTGTTTTAACTTAACTTATTGTGTTTTAAATATGGTCTTTCAGATTGACTTTTAGATAACTATTTTTAATTTTATGATTTTTTGTTAAAGTTTTTGAAAATTATTTTATTTACATCTATTGTAGAATTCCCTGAGGATGCAATAATGTATTGCGAAACGTCGGAATAAATGTCAAAATGTCAAATTCCTGTGTGTTCCTGCCTGCCTTCATCTACTTAATGTGACTGTGCCGAGTGGTCCCCTGCTGATTTTGGCTATATATATATATATATATATATATATATATATAATATATATATATGGTATATATATATATATATATATATATCCTTATATATATATAAGTGTATGTGTGTATGTGTGTATAAATACTTAACTAGACACACATAACCTTTTACTTATGATAACGGCACGTTTTATACTTTAAAAGCACACTAATCACCACGACGCAATACAAAATAGTTACAGATACTAAATATTTCGAATTTTTATACTGCGCCACTCAAAAATCAAACACCATTAATATTTTTTTTTAAGATGTCCGAGGAAGTAGAAACAGAGAATATTATATTAATGCTGAAATATAGTAGCCATAAAGAAGTATAGGCAACGGAAGAGATATATTTTAAATGTTATGATGCAATTGCACATCAATCTCACACTGCAGCTCCATGAAAAGAATGTCTTCTTGGCTCGGTATTCATTTTTACCTTTGGGAGAGAGAGAGAGAGAGAGAGAGAGAGAGAGAGAGAGAGAGCACCGGAGGGAAAAGACGAGAGAGAGAGAGAGAGAGAGAGAGAGAGAGAGAGAGATACTGTTGGGAGTTTGGTCACCGAACCATTTGAACCTATTCAGATCCTACTCACTAAGCCACTTGATCCATGTGTGATCTTATACATCACTTGATCCTGGTGTGTCCCTGGTCATTGCACCATTAGATTCTTTCATGATCCTACTCACTGCACTACTGTATCCTGTACTGATCCTAGTCATTGCATTACTTGATCCTTGTGTGGTCCCGTTCACTGCATTAACATATCCTGCGTTATCTAGGTTATAAGATCACTTGATCCCTAGTGTCTCTGGTCACTCCACCACTTGGTCTTGCTGAAATCCTATTCGCTGTATTACTGTATCCTTATGCGATCCTAGTAAATGCGTTACTTGATCCTGTTTTAATCCTGCTCACTGCACCATTTGATGTTGCGAGCCTACTCACAACACCACGTGATTCTGGTATAACCTAGATACTGTGGCTTTTGATGCAGTTGTAATTTTCGTCATTGCATCGTTTGATCCTGTTTTCATCTTCCTCACAGCATCACTTGATCCAGTGTGTCCCTGGCCATTGCACCACTTGATCCTATTGTGATTCAGCTAATTGCAGTACTACTATAACCTGATGAGATCCTTTGTCATTGGATTACTTGATCCTGATGTGATCCTATACACTACATCACCATACGCTGTTGTGATCCTAGATATTGGACCACTTAACCCTGTTGAGATCTGACTCACTGCAGTATTATATTCTGCTATGATCCTTTGTTGCTGCATTAAATAATCCCGGTGTGAGCCTAATCACAAAATCACTATATATTGTTGTGATCTAATCACTGGACCACCTAATCCTGTTGTGGTCCTCCTCACTGCACAGCTTCGTTCTGTTGCTAGCATTGTACCAGGATGAACTCTTAACTCTTGAACCAATCCATAATTTTCCTGTTGCATTTCTTAAGAACGAGACACTCGTATATATTAAAATCCTTCTAAGTTTTTCCTTATAGTGCAGGACAACAAATAATAGAGAGACAAAACAGGAGACTTGAAGAGAGGCTAAATGTGTTTTTGGGAGCTTTGTCAATTAAGATATAAGATTTTCATTTTAGTAATAAAACAGACATCATAAATTTCCTTTTCAGAGAAAACGACTCAGTGTGAATCCTGACATTAAAAATATTAATGGATTTGTGAACTTCACAACATAAATGAAAAAAAGAGAAACTAAAAACCTAATTACTAAGAGAGAAAGATTGCATTTTAAACTGATAATTTTTTTCTGACATAAGCTGCGGGATTTCCATTCCTCCCAGGGGCCTCAGGTCAAGTGTCATAAGACTTTTTTTGTTGCACTTCCATTAAAAACACAATTGAACGTCAACTTGATATGCTCCTTTTGTTCCAAAAATGAAAGCAGCAAATGAACACGACGCTCTTTGTTTTCAATGGCCCCTTTCTTTCACGTCATTGTTATGAATTTCGCCATCAGACAACCGTGGTATTTTGAAATTCCGATAGATTTCATATTTCAAATATCAACTGAAAAAAGAGTGTTGATGTGATTTATTAATAAATCATGGGTCCATGTTCATATATTAACATTGGGATATTACAAAGCAGGATACTAATGATATACTGTACCTGCTGACAAATTTCTGTGTAAATATTTTCTTTGCTTCCTTACCATAAAAAAAAAACACGAGCCAAAAGATAGATTATTTTC
The DNA here is from genome assembly GCF_015104395.2 of Macrobrachium nipponense. Lineage (NCBI taxonomy): Eukaryota > Metazoa > Arthropoda > Malacostraca > Decapoda > Palaemonidae > Macrobrachium > Macrobrachium nipponense. The sequence goes on along the minus strand of NC_087203.1, from coordinate 28,650,773 downwards.
GACTTTCCCAAAATGTTAAGAGAAAAGCAAAACTAAAAAACAAGGGGATTAGAAAAAGCGGGATTTCCACCAGTGATCGATTATTTTAGAAATGAATGCAAAATGTTTCAGATATAATCTGGAAAACCAGGGTACAAGATCGACACCACAACACCAATAATGCGTATTTGTGAACTTTTTTTTATAAGAACTTAACTTCGTTGCAAAAAAAAAAAAAATAAATAAATAAAAAAAAAAATAATGAGACATCTTTATCTCTCTTCCTGATTATGATCTATATGATCAAAATACAAATTTTTTAAAGATTTTCATAAAATAAGAAATAAATAAATAAAGAAAAAAAACATTCTGATCAAAGGGTAATTTCCGAAACTCTCAAATCTTGCCCCAAGTTATACCAGTGATTCCTAAACTTGACCATAACAAGGACCCCCAGATATGACAATGCCTCGCCGAAGGTCCCAGCCATCAAAAGTTACCATTACCATACTGGGATATCCAGTACAACATAGTATATTTCATATTTTCATATTCCTGCACAAAGTAAGTATAACTAAATATACAAAATATTTTCAATATCTTTTTATTGCTTTAAATTCAATATAAAGGAAAATTGGTGAAAACGGCCACAATTTTGTTTTCTGGATTTGAAAAAAAAATCATTTTTTTTTTTTCATCGCGTCGCTGACCCTCTAGGGCCTTCTCAAGCCTCTTGTTCGCCACCCCATCCCCCGACCCCTACTCTATCCAACCCAACCCAACCGATCTCTCTTCCTGGAGTAGGTAGGGTACAAGAATGTCCTACCCAAAATAATCTGCACTGAAAAAAAAAATATATATATTGCCTTTCCATATATCTAGGCAGAAACTGCGGTAATACATCATGTCAAACAGAGGTCCTACTTAATAAGGCTTCCTTTCAAAGACTTATTTGAAATTATTCTTCTGACGCTGTCTGATGCAAATGAAAGCATTTTCACTTTTAAGTCGTCTAATAATCATCTCTGGCAACGAAAATGTGACTGACGGCGATGCAATTTCAGGAGAGACAGGAATGAACCCCGGGGTTAGAACTCAAGAGGTCAGCGGCGCAGAACTCATCTACTGAGAGCTCTGGGTTAGAAATAACACCTGACCTAATCAAACGCAAAGTTATCAACGTCCATTTTCAGTACGATGAATATTATTATCGTGTTTTCGTGTCCCTCAAATTCTGATGAAAACACAGACAATTAATTTATCCTCTATTCCCAGGGCGATGTCTTTTTCAGCGTATTTCAATGAACCAAAATATCTTCTAAATTAGCGTATTTTATAACGAGAGCAATCCTTATTCCGTCGCAAAATTTTGAAATTTATTGAGAGAGAGATCGAGCGACGGGTGAGCACAGTTGATATTCTCTCAACTACATTCTTCCTCTTTCTCGTACCAGTGGCGGATTTAAGGGGGGGGGGTGGGGGGTCAACTGGGCACTTGCCATCCCATGGATATGAAATTTTCTTTCTATAAATCATTATTAGTAGCAAAAATGCGCTTACTTAATGATCATTTCAACAACAACTGCATAACAACAGCTACTACTACTGTGTGTATATATATAGGAATGTGTGCATACATATTGGTATATACTATGTACAGTATGTGTGTACATGTTACACACATACACACATGCATAGTATATATATATATATATATATATATATATATATATATATATATATATGTGTGTGTGTGTGTGTGTGTGTGTGTGTGTATATATATATATATATATATATATATATATATATATATATATATATATATATATATATATATATATATATATATATATATTCGTTAAAGCAATTGCTTTAGTGGCATCAATAAGTTTCTTGCAGGTATCTTCATACCGACGAAGTTTTTTCCGATTCTCGTTCGTCCTCAATTTCTGGTGAAAATACGCAGACTTCCTTCTTCCATTTATTGAATTTTGTCGCGACAGCTGTTTCGCCTTTATGGCATTATCAAGCGACTACTGACTTACAATCTGACCTTTCGGCCTATTTATTTCATCGTGTGGTAGGTATAAACTTGAGGTATGGGTACTGGTTAGTCTAGGGATTAACAGCTTAAGGGCGTTGTTTTGGAAGGGATAACATAGAACATAAGGACATATGTATTGTGACAATAAAAGTGAAAGTTTAAACAGCGGTTAAATAAATATTCAAAATACAATGCCATGTGCTAGAGTTTCCTTAAAAGAATGTTTAAAATTAATATGTTACATGGTTTTGGTTTTAGATAAAAATACAAAATTACATACAGGAATGAAAATGAATATAGAAATCTAAATACTGGAATAAAAAAATATATGTATATATTTTATAGCATGCATAAGATATATATAACTTGACGAAATCGACGATGATCTCCTTGTCCTCTGGTGTGAACGGGTGGTCTTGTATGTCCCTTTTTTGCTGGGGCGGTATCGTTAATTTGGCTGCACTACGATACCACTCGGGCCTGCGGTGTCCTGGGTTTCCACAAGTGATAGGGTAGGCTCAACAGGCAGCTCTTCATCGTGGTCGTGGCCAGACGTCTCCTCCCATTGTGCAGGCTGGGTGTCCTGGGTGTCCTGGGTGTCTGGGTGTCCTGGGTGTCCTGGGTGTCCTGGGTGTCCTGGGTGTCCTGGGTGTCCTGGTGTTCCTGGGTGTCCGGGGGTGGGTCTGCTGGGTAGGCCTGGGGGGGTGGTGTGAAGAGGCATCTTCGTGTCACGTGGCTGGAGCATGACTGGGTGAGCGTGGCTGGGTGAGAGTGGCTGGGTGACAGAGTGGCTGAGTATCCGTGTCGACAGGCTGTCATTTATTAATTGTGTATGAAGGCGCCGTAAGGGCACCGCACGGCACTGTAACATCACGCCGTAACACTCCCGCATGGGAGGTACGTGTGGTGCAGTGTGGCGCGGCACCGCGCTTACAGTTTCGTGTGACTTCATTACGCCGCCAGATGCTGTGCAGAAATTTGAAAAGTTTTAAAATCCTGGCGGTGCCGTGCGACTTTAATGGTCTGCGCCAGCCACCGCCAACGGCGTGGCGCGCCTTTGGTGCGCTTTCTTGTAGTCCCACGCCGTAACAGCACGCAACACAAAAGTGTGTAGGTGTAAACCTACCTTTAAACTCTAACGTTTCTGCTTCTCCTCTTTATCTAGCTCTACAATACATCGTTATATCCCACTGAATTTTATAGAAACGCTCTGGACGAGCTACTTAAGAAGGAGATAAGACGAAGCAAAAGTTTATCGAAAGTACTCATACGACTGTTTGCCAACTACGAGAACAACTATTTCAATATTTATCCATTATTGACCGTTTTCTGTACCAGAAACATTTTTGTAATCTTGTAAATAATTTTGTCTCCTCTGTAAAATTACGTTATCAAAAGAAACTTAAAACCTTAGGTGTTGTTACTCCCAATTATAATCATAGAAATTACTGTAGTTTAATTTTCTAACTATGTTCTCTCTAGAAGAGAACAGTTCTTGCTCTTATTTGGCTTGGATTTTTGTTTGCCATCCTACAGACCTAAGTATGCAGACTTCTATTTTCCTTTCGAAATGCTTTTTCAGAGACTCAAGGGTTTAAATTTGGTCAATGACTTAAGTGGTTTACAACAAAAGTTTTCGTTTCTCTTACATAAGAATCACACCAAGTTAAAATTATCTTGGACCCCGTTCCTCAGGAAAGAGGATTTGAATATCTTACAGAAACAAAGTAAACGGGATAGTATGGTTATTTGTAAACCAGACAAAGGAAAAGGTGTGGTACTGCTAAATAAACAAGATTATATTGATAAGGTTAATAACATTCTTGCTGATAACACTAAATTTCGATCGCATGGTGAACCAAACTTCTTGGACATTTACAGAACAGAAGACAAAATTAATAGATTTTTGAGAAAATTGAAAAATGAAGGTATTTTAGATGAAATTACGTACCAGAAACTATTTGTGACAGGTTCTTCTTTTAATATATTATATGGAGTCCCTAAGGTACATAGGGAAGGAGTTCCTATTAGACCCATTATGGCAGCCTATAACAGCCCTTCTTATGCAATATCTAAATACCTTGCCTATTACTCAGTGAATTTGCTTACAACGAATTTTCATTTAAAAATGGATATGAGTTCCAGAAAGAAATAGTTTTACAAGATGGTGATCTACACATGACAAGTTTCGATGTAGAATCTCTTTTCACAAATGTGCCTCTGAATGAAACCATCAACATTATTTTAGACAAGATTTTTTATGACGATCATACAGATTTTCATGGTTTTAATAGACAACTTTTTAAGACGTTTCTTGAGCTTGCTGTGCAAGACTCAATGTTTGTTTTTAATGGTCAACTCTTTTCGCAGGTCTATGGAGTTGCCATGGGCTCCCCACTGGGGCCTGTGTTCGCCAATACTTTTACGTCTTTTTTAAAAGAAAACTTTTTAACTAATTGTCCACATATATGTAAACCTGTCTATTATAGACGATATGTTGATGACACTTTTATATTGTTCACGGAGCCTTGGCAAAGTGAGATGTTTCTGGAACATTTCAATAATCTACATCGAAATATAAAGTTTACCAAGGAAAAAGAAAACGACAATTATCTACCCTTTTGGATATTAATGTAACAGGCTCAAATGGTGCATTGAATAGGATCACAACAGGATCAAGTGGCGTATTGAATAGGATCATAAGGAGATTAAGTGTCGTATTGAATATGAACATAAAAGGCTCAAATGGTGCATTGAATAGGATCACAACAATAGTAAGTGATGTTATGAGAAGGTTCACAAAAGGATTAAATTGTGCAATAACTGTGTGACAGTATGATTAGTCTCTCTCTCTCTCTCTCTCTCTCTCTCTCTCTCTCTCTCTCTCTCAAGAAACCCCTAAAAATGAAAATGAACATCGAGCTAAGAAGACATTCATTTCATGAAGCTGCAGATGAAGTCAATATACAAATGAATCATGACATTTAAACCACACTACCGCAGCTGCCTCTTTTTCGTTAAGGCTGTTGTATTTCATCATATAATATTGTATTCGCGGTATCTTGGTATAGCAAAATTAAAATGAAGGGTAATCAGGCTAATGCAGCTCTGACGACACTGTAAATGTAGAGCTTTCCTTAGTGCAGCCTCAAATCAAATCGTATGAAGTAACTGCTAGTGATGCAATCAATCAGGTTAAATGAGATATCGTTTCCTAAGGGAAAAACGTATAAGTTAGCTTTGGAATTTCTTCATTATTAAAGAAAATGAAAGATGAATAAGGACTTATATATATATATATATATAGTATATATATATATATATATATATATATATATATATATATATATATATATATATAAAGAGATGAGCTACATTTGCGGAAGTGCCATTGCGAAGGGTATTTCGATCATTAAGGTTATGTTGGATGTCTCATATTGAAATGCTGACAAATGTACAGCCCCTTAAATATGGCCCCTTTGCCATTTTTTTTGCTCTGTGGTTAGTCGTTATTTATCAGTTTAATTCATTTTTAAGCTCTTGCGTCTATCTTAATCTCAAAGTAAAAATAAAAGGACTAATTCGACATCAAGATGATGGCATGTTTTACGTTAACATCTATGTCAGCAGTTTATCGTTTCACGTATAACACAATGGTCTCTCTCCAGTCCGTAATCTTGGTAATCTTGGTTCATTATCAAGCAACTTTACGTAAACAGGAAAGGAGTAGTGAAAGTCTTTAGGTAGTGTAACTTCTCAGTTACTCTTTTCTGGCGCTTCTGTATCACAGAGAGAATTCTGCCCCAAATGTTGTGGGATAACGTGTGATCGGATTCGTGTATTTGTATTCTCATTGTTTACATATTATACATCACTGAATCAAACATACTGTTTTATAATATGATAAATACGTGAATAAATGAATACAAAAATAAATACACGGGGTTAGTCATTTATCTACATCAAATTCACTTTCTTTCTGCTCGTGACAAAAGACGACCATTTGAGAATTTTATCGGAATTTGTCCTCAGTGGCCTTGGGAGGTGAGGTTCCCATCATTATGTCTCCATTTCTCGTTTTTCCTGTCTGTCAAAATATAAAATAAGGCCTAAAATTCCTTTGCAGTGTCCTTTAGAGTCTTGAAAAGGTTCTCTCTCACACACACCCACACACACACACACACACATATATATATATATATATATAAATATATATATATATATATATATTATATATATATATATATATATATATATATATCTATATATATATATATATATAATATATATCTATATATATATATATATATATATATAATATATGTATATATATATATATATATATATAATATATATATATATATATATATATATATACACGGGTCGCCGCCAATGTAAGATAAGGTCGGTCCGTCCCGGATGGTTATAGTGCGAATGTCATACCATGCGAATAGTATCTCAAGTGTGTGTCTGCTTCCCATCCTCGTCGGAGTGACATCGATGCAGAGAGACTTTCTAAGTTCCCATTAGTATCTTCCTTGAGTATAGAGGCGAAGACTGAAACTCGGAGTTGTCAAACTTAACATTTATTTGGAAACGACATCTCTGGAGTAGAGGAAGAAGTGGTTTTAGAGAACTGGTCTCGATGATACCTGATAATTTAGCTTCTCATACTTTACATATGGAATGCAATGTCTCGGAGTTTCCTGTTACACATTTAGCCAGCATTCAAACCGCTTTTCACACAAAACAATTCCAAACGACTTTCCTCCGAGTCAAATGAAATGGGCCAATTTCAGGTGGCTCTAAAATCAAAACCCTGAGGCCAATAGGAAAAATGTCTGGGCGGGGTACGACGTTCTGTTGATGATCCATCCGTGTTCGCCTCAACCCACGCCAAGCAAATATGTAATGAGGATATTTCCTCATTATTCATTTGGTAAACGTGTAACTCGAGCGTCAAGGCAAACCATAAACAAACCTCTCTTTCTCTCTCGCTCCTCACAACACACACACACAGACACAGACACACACACACACACACACACATATATATATATATATATATATATATATATATATATATATATATATACTATATATATATATGTGTGTGTGTGTGTGTATGACCTCTTCAAAGACTCGAGAGGACACCCAAAGGAATTTTCAAGCCTTATTTTTTTTTTGACAGACAGGAAAAAAGAGAAATGGAGACATAATGATGGGAACCTCCACTCCCAAGGCCACTGAGGACAAATTCCGATAAAAATTCTCAAATGGTCGTTTTGTCACGAGCAGAAAGAAAGAATTTGATGATGGTAGATAAATGACTAACAAAGGAACATAATCCAGTTTCTCTCATCCGTTCTCTAAAGTTAATGTTAGATCTTTAATAGGCAGAAGATGTGGCGAGAACATCCTTTGTAGCTAGCGTGTAAGCTTCCACATAGTCTTTTGATTTTTCAATAAAATGTGAAATTTTTGTACGGATATGGTCTACTTTAGAACTGTAATACGCTAATGTTGCCAGCAAGTGTTTGCACCTCATCATCTGATTGATATTACTAGAATGTTTGTTCACTAAAGTCATAATGATTAATTGATGATAATTGTTTACGAAGTTCGGAAAAAACTAATTCGTTCTCATGTTGCAAAAATTCAATCCTTTTATTCAGATCATTAATTTTAAGACGATTTGAAATTCCTAAACTTGCAACAGACCCGAAGACGTTGAGCGCAGCAAATATAAACGGGTTACGTCTTTCTAGGCTACTGTGCTGCGCGGTCCACATAAGCAGATCACGAGCCTGACATTCTGCTTCAGCAGTTTTGTTTTGCAAGTCGAATGATAACATTTCTGCAACACTTAGAGTTTGTGCTAGCGAAATCTCTGGATTAAAACCAAAGGAAAATGACGTGATGTAACTGATTCAATGATTCGGCAAACCCCGACAAGTCGCTTTTTAGGTTAATGACATCATCTTCTGGCAGAAAATCGCTCGCAAATCAACTTATATTGGACTATATTGCTTACTAGTTTATTAAAAATAATGGCAGAATTCACAGAAATTGATTTTGTACATCATATTCTTTCAATTTTCCTTATGATTTTGGTCGTTTCTGCCACGCTGGTATTATAAAGCAGCTGTCCAATATTCATCGTGCTGTAGGTTGCAACGGAATTTCGGGCTGGTGTTATCAAAGGCAACTGGTTATCAGGGACAGGCTGGGGTCGTCAACAGGTATACAGCTGCGTTCGTAGTTCGGAACAGGCCGTAGTCGTCATCGTCAGGGGTCTATCCGGTATTTCTTGTTATTTCTTCGTTTCTGGTTTTGGCCATCTCGTTTGGCCATCTTCGGGACGGGGATCGCTGAGTGGAATGGTCTGTGTCAGATGTATTCACGCTATTTATTGCATTCGGGTGGCTTGAAGAAATGGGTACCTCACTTTTCATTGGGCAATACCTGTGACGTAACGAGCGATGCCATCAGGGGGGCCCGTTGCTTGGTTGGACTGTCCTCTTCGTGGGCGGAGCTCATCCTTATGGTGATGGTGGAGGTCCCCTCGAAGGGCGTGCTACCAGGTCGTCCTCAGGGCGAGAGCTTGAGCTGTGATCACCCTCAGGGTTACTAGGGACGTCCTCAGGATGAGAGCCAACGCTTCTATCATCCTCAGGATCCCTCTGGTGCGATGGTCATTGTGGGGCGGTGTCTGCTGCTCTCCTGACGGCGGTAGGAGGAGGTCAATCCTGTATGACGTTCAAACTGGGCTTCTCCCTCCCGATGTGCAGCGCTTCTAAGATTCGCAAACGACGTAGATCGGGTGCTTGGTCGATAACCTCAAAGTTAAAGACGATGTCGCTGCGGCGGATTCTTTTATTATGTCAGTCCTTGCATGATTAAATACTGTTCCTTCCTGCGCGTGACAGGAGATCCTCTTGGAGAGGCGCATTGACATCACCCCGAGTTCTGAGGCATCCTCGGATTGGGCACGTGTATCTGTAAATGACGTTCATCCTCTTCAAGGGATCCTGCGACGGTGCAGGGTTATTCTTCATAATAAGACCGCATGTTTTTTTACTTGTATAAAATATGATCAAGTTGATCTGCTTTTTGTTGTCGGTCGGGGAAACGTGATTCCTGATTATTTCCCGTAGGGTTCGACTCATCTTTCTTTTATATCGCCGATGGAAGGTGCCCTTGTAGAAAAAATTAATTTTCTGCTGGGGTCTTGGCGGGGTTCCTGTAGGCACCATTTTTCCATGCTCTTCCTGAAGATGTTTCTGGATGCTTCGGTTGGTGTGTCCGTTGTTTACTAGGGCCTGGGCTGCACGTTCCATCTCCTTATGGGTGTCTGCCCAAGTTGAAAAATGGGAAAGAGCTCTCCTGACGTAGGCACTGATGGTGGCTTCCTTATAGCGTTCAGGGCATTCACTCTCGCCGTTCAGAAACATTCCCAGGTTCGTGGGCTTCGTGTAAACCCTTGTAGTGAACGCACCCGCCTTCTGTTCAACCAGGACGTCCAGGAAGGGAAGACGGCCATCACGGCTATATTCAATGGTAAATCATAAACGGCTGTGGGTATGGAAGGTTTGACGTTATTTCCTTGATCTCCTCCCTCGTTCCTGCTTGGATGAAAGTGTCATCTATATATCTTAACATATATAGATGGCTTCCTAATGCTCCTAAAGACACGCTCCTCCACTATGCCCATATAAAAGTTCGCAAACAAGACACTGAGGGGGGGATCCCATCGCTACACCATCGATTTGTAAGTACATATAGCCATGGTGGTTAATGAAGGGAGCATTCTTGGTGCTATTTCCAGCAGAGAGCGAAGGGCGGGCTTGGGGATATTCAGTGGGTCATGTGGATGGGTCTCTAGTGACATGTTCAAGATCATTTCGATGGTTTCATCTACAGGAACGTTAGTAACAGCGACTCTACATCCATCGATGCAATACTTCCTCCAGGGGGCGCGGATCCTAAGGCTTGCAGGGAACTCCGCAGACGACTTCAAACTATGTATGCTGTGGATGTAGGGGGTGAGAATAGTATTTAGTTGTTTAGCAAGGTGGTATGTGGGTGCTGGTATTTGGCTAATGATAGGTCTTAAAGGGTTTCCATGTTTGTGAGTTTTTACATTACCGTAGATGTACCCGAGGTTGTAATCTCCAGAAATACTAGATAGGTGTAAGGCGTTAGTGGCTGCGTTGACAGTTTCTATGATTCTATTGGCTTCGTGTTTAATGTCGTCTACGGGGTTCTTAGTAATGCGTTGAATCTTAGTGGTATCGGCGAGGATCTCGTCGATTTTTTGTCTATATTCGGTAGTCTTGATAAGTACTAGGGCTGCGGTCTTGTCGGCTCTCCTGACGGTGATGTCTTCGTTTTCTCTCAAGCTTTTAGCAGCATCCCGCAGACGGCGATCGACGATGTTACTTTTATAAGTTCCTCGGTTTGTAAGGGCTTCTGCTAAGAGGAGCGGTTGAAGGGCGTCAGTAGTGTGTACATTCCCAAGGCTTTCTTGTTTCAGTATTGTCTCTGTAAGGTATTCATCTCCATCCTCTATTAAGGGGACGGGGGGCGAGAGATGAAGTGGTAATTCAGGCCTTTCTTGAGTATGTCCTCTTCTTCAGGAGATGGGGTGTAGGTGGTCAGGTAATATATTTGTCATGTTCAGGCGTATTTTACCTCATTAAGGTTAATTAGTTTTCTTATAATGGTCTTCTGTTTCTTACGGGCATCTTTCTCCTCCATATGTTTCAGGCAGTCGACGATGTCTTGATGGTGCTGCACTGGTGTTGGGAAAGCGTTGCTGCTCGTGCCATCATAAATAAAAGAATCCGCTGCAGCGACATCGTCGGTAACTTCGTGGTTATCAACCAAGCACCCGATCTACGTCGTTTGCGAATCTTAGAAGTGCTGCACATCGGGAGGGAGAAGCCCAGTTTGAACGTCACACAGGAGACCTTCCTCCTCCCCAAACATGAGCCAATGGTATTATTCTCACATCAGTTGGGTTGGGATATGTTTTTTGAACTTTAAACCTGTTGGCCGTTAATATTTCTAAAATGCTAAACGGGCCTTCAAACTTAGGAGTTAATTTGTAGTTCAATCCCTTGCGTACATATACTTGTAGTAAGTAGTGTAGTAAGTAGTGATAATGTAATTCCCGATTGGGATCGAGCAGCTTTTATTGAAGCCCAGAAGAGAGAGTTTAATTTTGATTTAGGTGATACTTCTGACTTGACGAAGCCTCGATTCTGGGTAAAAAGGGGCATATTATATAGGGTGAGTCGTCCCCTGGTTGCTACTGATCCCCAAATGTCCCGTATTGAGCAAATAGTGGTGCCCTCTCAATTTCAGAGGCAAATATTAAATTTATCTCATGATGATTCATTCTCTGGTCATTTTGGTGTCTGAAGACGTTCCGTAGGTTGGCTAATGTTTTGGTGGCCAGGAATGAAATCGTCAGTAAAACAATATGTGAAAGAATGTCCAGTGTGCCAAGTGGTAGGTAAACCTAATCAAACAATTGTAAAAGCACCTTTATATCCCATACCAGCTATTGGCGAGCCAGTTTAATGAGCTGGTAGTTGATATAGTAGGCCCTCTGCCTAAAACTAAAACAGGTTTTATCTATTTACTGACTGTGATGGATCGGGCATCACGATTTCCTGAAGCCATTCCCATGAAGAAAGTCACATCTAAGGCTGTATTTGACCAGTTGGTAATTTTCTTTTCGAGGTATGGGATCCCTCGTAAGATACAAACTGATTGTGGAACTAATTTTACTAGCAAGGAATTTCGAAGGAAGTGTGCAGATCTGGCCATTCTGCACACTACTAGTGTTCCTTACCATCCAGAGAGTCAGGGAGTGGTGGAAAGATTCCATCAAACTCTTAAATCAATTTTAAGAAGATTTTGTTATGAGCATGGAGAGGAATGGGATAAGGGTCTTCCTTTTGCTCTCTTTGCTCTTAGAAGTCATCCAAATTCATCCACGGGCGTGGCTCCTTTTGAATTAGTCTTTGGACATAAAATACGGGGCCCTTAGAAATTTTATATGAGGTTTTGGAATCTGATCAAATAAAGGAGACGAACGTGGGTGAATTTGTTGATAATCTTAGAGGAAAACTTTCTAGCGCCTGGAAGTTTGCTAGAGAAAATTTAGTAAGCTAGCTCTCAGGCTGCTATGAAGATTAATTATGACAAGAAAACTCGAGCTCGTCGTTTGAGCCTGGGGAATTAGTTTTGGTGTTGGGTACTGATTCGGATAACTTCCTTGAACCAAGGGTATAAGGGGCCTTGGAAGGTGTTGAGGGAAGGTATCCGATCTTAATTATGAAATAGAAGCTCCCGGGACCAAACGAAAGTGTCGAATTTTTCACATTAATAGACTGAAACCTTATGTGCTAGTAGATCTGATCCTTGGAAACAGGTATGAATCGGTTTCTTTGGTGGCAGAGGGCTTCCTGATGGGTCTGAGGAAATAATTAATCAAGTACCTTCAGATGCTCTATCCAAGAATGTGCAATGTTTGGATGGGTTAGATGAGCATCTGCAAAGCATCTTGATCTAAATCAAAGAAGGGAAAATGGAAGGCGTTAATTCATTCTTTTTCAGATTTGGTTAGAGATACTCCCGGATTGACTAGTTTAATTGAACATGATGTGGTAGTAGGAGAAGCTTCACCAATTAAACAAAGTCCTTATAGACTAAATCCATTAAAATGGATATAGTCAATAAGGAAATAGAATATATGCTGAAGCATAATTTAATACAACCTTCTGTTAGTCCTTGGAGCTCCCCTATAGTATTGGTGAAGAAATCCGAGGACAGTATCGGTGATGTGTGGTTACTATCGTAAAGTTAATACACATACTAAAATGATTCCTTTCCTCTTCCTAGAATTGACGACTGCATAGACCGCATTGGTTCAGCAAAGTATATTACAAAGTTGGATTTGCTCAAGGGCTACTGGCAAGTTCCTTTGTCGGATCGAGCAAGAGAAATTTCAGCATTTGTCACCCCATTCGGCTTGTATGAATGCAAGGTCATGCCTTTTGGATGAGGAGCTGCTTGTACTTTTCAAAGATTAAATGAACCGTGTGGTCTGTGGATTAGAAGGTACCGAGATCTACATAGATGATCTTGTTGTTCACAGTAATGATTGGAAAACTCATTTACTCAGGTTGGGTAAGTTTTTGAAGCTCTCCGTGCTGCGGGCTTAGTCATTAACCTCGCTAAATGCGAATTTGGTAAGGCCACAGTTTGTGTATCTGGGTCATGAGGTTGGTCTGGGTCATATAGCCCCGAAAACAGGCTAATGTCGAGGCTATAAACTAATCTAAGAGACCGTGCAATGTCGAGAAGTTCGAAGGGTGCTAGGTATGACGGGATACTATAGGAGGTCGTTAGGAACTTTTCTGACATTGCTCGTCCCTTGAATGATCTTTTGCTAAAAAATAGGAAATATTTGGTACTAGCGAGTGTGAAAAAGCATTCATTAAAATTAAGACTATTCTTATGTCTATTCTTATGTCTAAACCTATTTTGATTTCATTTCCGAATTTTCAAGCTCCCTTTATAATTGCTGTTGACGCTAGCGATGTAGGCATTGGAGGCGTTCTCTTTCAAAAGGGTGAGAGCGAGAGGTGTACCCAATATCCTACTACAGCAAAAAGTTGTTAACGGCAGAGCGTAAGTATTCAACTATTGAGAAAGAGGCTCTCGCCCTGATCCGCACCATATCTCATTTTAAACCATACTTAACTAATCTTTCTTTTCCAGTGGAGGTATGGACGGATCATAATCCGTTAGTGTTTATTGAAAGGATGAAAGGGTCTAACCAAAGGATTTTACGTTGGGCCTTGCAACTGCAAGAGCTCAACTTGGTCATTAAACATATTAAAGGATCTGATAATAAGATCCCAGACACCTTGTCTAGGATGTAAAGGGTTTATTTTTGTTGGTCTTTCCCTGCCTCCTCCGCCCTGCTCGTTTCTCTTTGTGTTCATTAGAGTGAAAGCAAGTGTTAACTTTATGGTTTGTTCCGACGTTGTTCGGTTGTTTCGTTTATTATATGATAATTCTTTTTTTTTTGCCAGTGTTGTTTTTAGTTTAAGTATTAGTTGTAAGAAATATTCAGTTCTATATTAGTCATAGTTTCTTATTAGCTGTGCCATTTGTTATGACTTTAATTTTTAGCAAGAACTTTTGGAAATTCAGAACTTTATCATTTTATATGATTTAGTACATTTTGTTCTTGGCTTTAGAATTATGTTCGATTAATTTTTATTTTATTTCCAGGCTTTGTATTTAATTAGACTGTTTATATATTGGTATGTTTAATTGAGGTATATTTAATGCCGACCTTTTTATTTCAGAATGTGTAATGCACAATTGTGTGTGCTTTATTAGATAATTGTCTATGCATGTTTACATTAAGGTTATCTTTACTTTTAAGATTGATGCTATTTAAGATTTAATGATTCTTTAGGTTGTATAAAAAAATTTTACTCTATTTGATTAAAAATTTTTTTGTAGGGGAGAAAGGTATTAGATTAAAGTAAATTAATAATTTGTTAATTATGATTTGTTAATAGTTGTCCACCTTTTGATCTTATTTTAGGTCAAGTTTTTTTTTTAACAAGTTAGTATCGTTTATTAGTTCGATGAACTCTGTAAGGGAGTCCATATGACTTCGCAGTTTGCTTTGTTTACCGCCTTCTCCCCCGGTATTAGTGAACCATTGAAGTGCCGTATTAACGATCGTTGTTTTTCTCTCCTATGAGCTGTGTTGACTCGAGTGGAAGGCTTGATCGTAAGGGTGGTGATTCGTGACAGAGTTAGTTCGAGTTCCTCCTCACAGCCTGACGCTTTGCCACTTAATCTTTGGTCACTCGGCAGTTTTGTACGGAGATTTGGAGATTTGGATCACGGCTTCTTTAATCCTTCGCTGCCTTGTGTGTGGTCGCTGGTGTTTGTCACCCGCGGCATTCATCAGCCACGCCCCTTCCCTCGTTCGTCGGAAGGATTCCGAACGAGTTGGCCCGTATCTACTGTGAACGGTGCAGTGTGTGGCGCTGCGAGATCCGTTGACGTCCCGGATTCTCGGAGGCTACCACCCTCGGTGTTCCCGTGGTATTTTGAGTTGCCTGTAGGCATTGCAGCTTGACCCGGTTGACCTCTGCATCAGCGTCAGTGAGTTCTTGGAACTCGTGGAGACAAGTAGGGCGGCTTTCTACAGGTATGAGATGTTTTTATAACTATTAAGACGATCGTGGATCGCTGGGTACCTGTAGATATGCACGCCCTTGTTGCAGTACGGTCTTCTGGATCTTTGTATGACCTGAGAAGATGATTCACTAAGCCTTTCGTGATTATTCCTTTCATCAATTTGTAATGTTATTTTTGTATGTATTGTTTATTAACCTTAATTAGTTTGTATGTGTTAGGTAGAAATATTTTAAGTTTCCCCTCTTATTTTCTCTTGCTTCCTTCTTGCCTTACTTATTTTCTTAGGTTAGTTTTGTCTGCCAGTTATTTGGAAGGTACCTGCCTGAAGTTCATATTTATTATTTCCTATTTCTTGGTTTAGGGTTTAATTTAGTTTTAGGTGATCTTTTAAAGATCTTAAGGTTGGTTTCCCTTGTTTTATATATTCATTTTGATTATTATTTTTGCCAACCATTACTTTTTTTTTTGTGGAAATAAATATTGTAACTTTTGTTGAGGTGTTGTTCTTTTGTTCCTAAATTGCTGTGTTGCATTTTACTGACCGCAAATTCGAGTAAAGACAAGAACCCTTGAAATTACGGCCGTAAATAAGGATCGTAACAGTCGCCTATGGTACATGTTTTAGTTGGCTTAGCGATTTTATCATGATTTCTTTTCATTATGATTTGTGATTCTTCTAAATTCTTACGAAGTATTATTATCGACTTACACTTGCTTCCCATTACATCCGTAGGGGATTTGATAAATGGGTTGTAGTGGCGTAATACATGGAAAGGTGTCCTAGCTTGGGTACATACAGTGCTTCGTGCGGCGACATTTTGATAGATACATGATATGAATGGTTAAGAGTACTTAGAACCGCAGGTATGGCAATATCCCAGTTGGGGTCCATTCCCCGAGTGTAACTCGTAAAATGTTTAAAACCTTTCTATTTACCCTCTCAACTAATCCATTAGACTCTGGGTGGTAGATCACGGTATTGAGTTTCTTAATGCAAAGGAATTCACACAACAAGTTAAGGAAATAATTATTGAATTCTCCACCCGAGTCAGAGATTATCATGTGGTGGAATTCCATGTTTACAGTCTCCAATCATGTGTCCTGTTCGCTTACAATTGTAACAAGTTACCCCTGCTGCATTATTATTGACTATATTTACTTGCTGTGGTTTACTTTCATTTTTTACAAAAACTTGAGTAAGCAAGGGATCGAGATCAGTGCACTTAGACATATGTTTTTTATTTGTTTATATGTCTAGTTCCGTACTGTCGGGCATTAGCTTCTTGTCAAAACACTGTACCAGAGCTTCGGGCAACATAACTGTTATGCATGTTAAATATGTGAGCCTGATAAAATCTTTCACGGCCATATTCCCTCTCGTAACCCAAGTGGAATTACGCAAACTATCCTGATATTCATTCAGTCGGTCAGCAATTAGTGCCGCCCTCTCTACAACATTAAGCTGAGTCATAGAGGCCTGATTAAGGATGTTCCTCAAAGCTAAAACTACGTCCAAGGCTTCTTCACCGCCATATATGGCACGTAACCTAATTTTAAATTCATCCCATGTAACCGCCTCTTGGAAAGAGACTCCTCTCAGGTACGAACCTGCATCTTCTTTAGCAAAGTCAATGAAACTTTTAGCTTCCTGTAATTGTACAGATGGTCAGTGATGCATTTTGCTTTTAATGAGATCCAAGACTCAACACTTTGAGGCAAGAACCCATTAACCCGGCCTTGAAGGGTGCAATTGCAGACTGTGCGCTAACAATGTAACAAACTGGGTTGGGTTACTGGGTGGGGGAGAACTGCTGCAGCAGCAGTAGCCATGATGACATTTGCTTTTTTCTTATCACTACGATCTAGCAATCGTATCAAAATATCTATATGAATACACTCGTCCACAGCATAAACGC
This sequence comes from Macrobrachium nipponense, assembly GCF_015104395.2. NCBI lineage: Eukaryota > Metazoa > Arthropoda > Malacostraca > Decapoda > Palaemonidae > Macrobrachium > Macrobrachium nipponense. Next base: position 28,633,589 of record NC_087203.1, on the reverse strand, counting down.
AAATGCAGTATAAAATAGAAAAATGTGTTACAGATAATAACCGAGTCCCCCAAAATGATAAGATTAAAAACAGATAATATGATAAAGATATTTCCGGAGAACTTCTGGAAGAAAAAAAAAATTAGCAAAGATAAAAAGGCCTGCAGGGCGAGAATCCCCAGGAATAATGGACGATCGACCTGTGTATGGAGAACACTCACTGACACACACCAAAAATTAATAAAGGATTGTACTTAGCTGCAGTATTTAAGAAGGAGATCATAGTGTTTTGATGATGTCACGGCCTCACCTTTCCCGCCTGCTTCGCGGTTGACCGATATCTCGACTCACCTTCTGATCATGCGTTGTTTGTTTGTAGAATGATTCGTTTCCCGTTGAAGATCCGATGCTGCAGACACGTCTGGTTTGTTTCTTGAAGATATGTGATGAAAGACGTTAACTAGACTATGCTATCGCCTCTTGAATACATCTCGATGAAGGACATTTCTTAGTGTTCGTAGGAGGTGTTTTTTGTGTTGCCTCTGGGTTGCTTGAAGATCCTCTTTTCCTCTGTTGACTTCCGATATGTTACATTTTCTATGATTCCGTAAGCTTCGGTTGACGTAGAGATGTCCGACTGCCACCAGATGTACGGGTTTCGCCTATGTATAGGAAGGCGTCCCGTTGGATGTTATACCCTGCGACTGTCATACGCAAGTATCTGTTGTCTACTTCCCATCCTCGTCGGAGTGACATCGATGCAGAGAGATTTTCTAAGTTCCCATTAGTATCTTCCTTGAGTATAGAGGCAAAGACTGAAACTCGGAGTTGTCAACTTAACATTTATTTGGAAACGACATCTCTGGAGCAGAGGAAGAAGTGGTTTTAGAGAACTGGTCTCGATGAAGAGAAGTAGAGATCTAAGTTACAAAGTCTTGTACAAAAGATAGTAGAACAAAGCTTATCTCAGCATGCATAACATACAGACAGACGAACATGTGACTAGGAAGTCACGTGTGTCTCTGCAGGTGATAGGTCACCAGCTTCTCATAGGAAGGCACTGTGACCTGTTTTACAAGACAATGCATTTGATTACACAGGCAAATGCAAACCAGGGCGTCGCAAACACAACACGGCAGCGTCTAGCTTGCGTCCTGTTTATGAGGTCATATCACTCCTGTCTCGCCAGTGACCCCTTGGGTCAAGGGCTTATTTACATATATGGAAAATATGTGATTCTGAATGTAATTATTACATATATATATATATATATATATATTATATATATATATATATATATATATAATATATATATTATTTTTCTTAATCAATTTATATGGGTCTAAATGCAAACTTACGATTTCATGAGCGATTCAAATCAATATACATATATCGTACGCACTAAACACACCTATATATGTGTGGGTATGTGTGATGATACATTCATACAGGCACACATCTATCTATCTATCTATCTATCTATCTATCTATCTATCTATCTATATATAGATAGATAGATAGTTGTGTGCGTGTATGAATGTATCATACACATACTCACACATATATGGTTTATGTGAGGACGTATATAGATATATAGTATATATTGATTTGAATCGCTCATGAAATCGTAAGTTTGCATTTAGTCCCATATAAATTGATTAAGAAAAATAAGATTTTATATAAGGTTATATGAAATATGCTGCTTAGTTGTCAATTAATTTTTTTGATAATCAGGAAGATATTTTACATACTATTGTATATATTCGTATTGTTCTCAATCAAAATATATGGGTCTCAATGCTAACTTTCCTCTATTACCGATTTTCTGGCCGTTAAAATTCGACCATTAATTTTCGTAAGGTGTGTCCGCACGGTCGAACTAAGCGCTGAAACGATGGGAGTAGAACTACCAACAAACATTGGTACCAGATGAGGCTGTATACCACTATTTTTTACTCTGCTCACAAGGAACAGACCGGCAGACAATTGTTATTTGGTAACAATGTTTGTCCGTCGGACGTTTTTATACGGAGCGAAAACAGACTAAGGGCCCTGGGAGCGGTCTTCGGTGATTGCGTCACACTACGGCGGTACTCTATAGAGGTGAATGGTGCGGTGTTTGTGGTTGGGTTTAACGCGCTAGTCGAGCTTCTTGTGCAGATGTATGAACCGGTTGATTTAGTGGAAGGTTCCCGCATGGGTTCATTCATGTTTAACCCATTCATGTATGAATGCGGCAGTGACCGTGTTGGTTTTTCTCTTGCCATCCAAACAGGTTAGAATATCACCCTTGATTAACTGTTGAACGCTGTAGCTGAATTTGTTTCGTCTTCTTTTGAATAGGGTCAATGTATATATATAATTAAGAGAGCGCCTAACTGAAAATGATCGAATATTTGTTGTTCTCTGTTGAATTGCAACATCATGAACACGATGTCATTGTGAGTCATATTTTCAGGACATTTCCATTTAATCCATGACGTTGAACGCGTATCATTTTTCATCATTATCTTTTTTTGGCAGTAATTGCAACGAGTGAAGCAAAGAGTTTATGATGATGGTTCATTGGAGGCACACAGGTGGTTCATTGAGGCACAGGTCACGAAAGGTCAGTCACACCGACTGTGACCTCGCCTTCATTCTGTCGGAGTTGTTTCATCGAGTGATGATTTCCCACATGCGAACAGTTCCCCTCAACAACGGGACTGAATGCCCTCAAGAGTGTGGGGAAATTACAGCTGGCTTTATCTCGACTTTCCCTCCGTTAAATCTAACCAAAAAAATATGATTCGTCCTCTTTTCGAGGGAATTGGACGCCATGTTTTCCCAGAAAAGCTGCCTGGAATGTCTCGTCCAGGGAATTCCCGTGACGCAATTCGGGTATCTCGATGTCGGGTAGAATTGTCACAGCAAGAACTTCGTTTCTTTCTGCGGAAAAAGGAAAAAAGGAAGCGGGTTCGCTTTTGTAGCGATGGAAAAGCGAGTTTACAGATCTGTCTAGAGAGCGGAGGCAGGTTCTTAATTGATTTTACATTTTGATTACTGAAGCTGAGCCATTTTAAGCGATTTTTTTTTTTGTGGGGGGGGGGTTGGGGGGAGGGGGGGGGTGTAACTTAGTTTTATATTCGGTTTCGTTTTGTTATATTATATTTTCTTGATTATGAAACTTAACAGCAGTTCGGCAGGGGATGTTGTCTTCCAGCTTCTCAGTTTGCAACGATCACAGTGTCTAGTTGGAAGGAAGAATATCCTTTACTGAAAAGAAAAACAGCAGCAGTATATGTATCACGCGTGAGGGGAGGAGGATGTTTTGACGAAAAAGGTTTCGAATCAAAATAAGACTTCTTTTTGCTCAAAGGGTGCCTGTGACAGAAATAGCTTACCTCGGGGATAAATTGGCAGGATTTTTCAGTATTTTTTGGATAAAGGAATGAATGACATAGCTGATTCATTTAGTCTTTTACGTAGCCTTCATTTCTTCTACAATTTTCCCGAAGTGGGTAGTGCCGTCAGCGCGCCTCAGTCGGTGCAATGTACGGATTACTTTAGGATCTTTGCAGCGTCCCTTCGGCTCCTAGCTGCAACTCCGTTCATATGCTCTGTCTTCTCTTACTGTCCGCCCTCTCCTGATATAATTATTTCATAGGTCGCAATTGCGAGGTTTTCCTCCTGTAACTCCTTTCAAACCTTTTAACTGTCAATTTTTTTAAGCGCTGAATGGCCTTAGTTACCCCAGCGCTTGGCGTGATGTCAAACATCTATATAAATACAAAAATTCCCTTACAATTTACTGTAGGTGTAACCAGATGTTACCACCAGAACCAAAGAAGAATTTGACATATACGGAAGCGTCTGTAGGTACATACCTGCAGTAATGTTCGTGCATTTTGATTCGTCATCCAAAGAGGAGCTTTGCCTAAACAAATATACAACACGTGAGCTGATTTATGCCAACAACACTCGGTCGATGACTCTTGTACCCTCATATAAAATGAATAAGTGTGATAAAGTGCTATTCATAGGCCTATGGTACGTTTGGAGGCAAACTAGTCGTATTTTTCAGTAAATTTCTTACAACATACGAATTCTAAACTAAGTATGATTTTTATAGATACTTGGGGGGCAACGCAGCATAGCAGTAGTTAATGCCGTAGTGATATAAACTTCATACAAATGGCGGTTATTTTAATAACTTCACCTGTTAAATATTGGAAAACTAGGCAATTCAAATCTGAGGTAGATATTTCGGTCTGACAGTCGTTGAGGAAAAGGAAGTCTTATTTTGAATCGAAACCTTTTCATGTTTGTTCGTGGCATGGCAAATATTACAAAATTCTTTCGAGTACAGTTCCCTTGAGGATGATAAAAACGAATGACTGTAGCTTACATAATTGAGGATACGAAATGACGTTCCCTCGTGAAGAATGTAATGAAATGAAATCCCATGTAAATGTATTATTCCCAGGGGGAATTAACAACCAATGTGTGTGTGTGTAACTGAATCAAGAAAATTTGGAACGTGATGAATATATAAATAAAGACAAATTCCACGGAGGAAAATGAAACAATGGAGTAACCGCTGCTAGGCCTTTTGACTTCGCAGCGATTACTCCAGTGTTTCACTTTCCTTCGTGGATGATATATTATATATATATATATATATATATATATATATATATATATATATATATATATATATATGATCACTGATGGAAATTATATATATATATATATATATATATATATATATATATATATATATATATATATATATATATATAATCACTGATGGAAATTATATTCAAGTCAGGTTGATTCACTTCCATCAACGTAATAATAATAATAATGTAAAGGACAAGTGTCCAAAAACAGCGTTGGTGTGTCTCGTCCAAATGTAAACTGCTTTCATTGCAACAGTACTCATTTCTAGTAACAAAAGAGATGAAACAAATAGTGTTCTAATTCGAATATTAAAAGTCTGTACCAGTGCTGGGTATGTATTTATATATGTATGTATGTACAAAACAAGCAGCGTATCTTTGCATTTAACGCAAAGAAAAAAACGAATTCACCTTAAAATACCGCAGACCTTTCCAAGAATGTGCAAACACCTCCAAAACTGACATTCCTCTCTCTCCCAAAACCTAATCACCAAATGAATGTCAAGAGGACTTTAACTTTGCTAAAAGTTTTATAAAAAAAAAATCTTTGCATAACTCTTTGCGTAATCCTAACGGGCATCTTAATCTAGGCAAACGATTGGATGCTGAATTCCAGAGCTGCGTAATCACACTGAAAGAGGGATTCCGCTTATCTCCAGAAACATCATATCCTCCTCTCCATAACGCTTAGGATAAAATGGCCAAATTACCGAATCCCCCACAAGTTCTTTATATAAAGGTTTAGAAGGAGAGAGAGAGAGAGAGAGAGAGAGAGAGAGAGAGAGAGCACAAGTGTTTCTAGCATCCATCGAATGTTGCAGAATGAATTCAATGAAATGAAACCATTGGAATTCATTACCAGCGCAAATTGTAGTCGCACTTTCATAAAATGGCCATCGAGAGCGTTTAATGAAATGAAAAAGACTCATAATGTTCATCATTACTAAAATACCTCCCGTATAAGTCGACGAACATTGTTGCAATCAATGTTTGAATTGGCTTAATTTCGTGTTATGTGTCTGATTGGACAAGAAAAAAGGATTGCAATATGCACGAAAGAGCGTTTGCTTAAAATGAGTGAGAATAATCCAGTTCTAACGTATTTTTCTTTGTTTTTTTTTTCCTCACTTGACGGTCGTTTGTTGATGTAAACTCTGTGGATGAAGTGATTAAGACCTAACTTACAATCCGTCAACGCCAGATTTGAAAGTGCCTTACTCTGGGCGCTGATAACATAATCTGTTGTTTTTTTATTTTGTTAGAATCAATGACCATCTTTGCTTGGCTTCGCTATAGAAAGGCTCCCGATTACTCTTCTAAAAGCGGGAAATATAACTTCATAAGAAAAAGGAATTCTTTCAGTGAGAGCGATCTCTTTTTCCTAGATAAATACCTCACGGTATTTCTGCATTCACACACTCACGCAAATTGATTGATTTAAATATACCGGTGTCACCACAACTATGGGGTCATTGACATCGACACACACGTGGGAATGCAAAAGTTAACGTCCTTTTTTTTATTAACTCAAAATAATACTAATGTATAAACGTTTTCCCCAGAAACTCTCATTTGATCGCAATTTCTCTTGGGAGTACATTAGTTCCAGTTCTATACTTTGTCTCACTTTTAGTTTTGCTGTTGTTTTGGGTCGCTATAGATACAAAGCAACAATCGAGTTCAAAAGAAGAGCTTAGCGTAAACAAAGAGGCATTCCAAAAACATTTCAGAATATCTATACTTATATTTACATGTCTTTTATATTTACATATTCAAGATTTCAACGCACGCACGGATACGACACAGGTACATTCAAGAGTGGTGTGAATTTCTAATAAGTGGAAAAGTATCCACACCTACCCTAATTACATAGAAATCAGCTGCTGAAGAAGATACATCTACGTGATCGGAATAAAAATATATTAAAATCTAATAAAAAAGACAATTCTAGTGATAACATGTTCTTAGTGTCCTGTTGCAGCAACACAAACGGGCAGTTGCAAATTGTTTTAGGCGCTATTGTAGAAAGCGAGCTGTTAACTTATTGTGATATTTTTTTGTTTTTCTTTAATAATCAGACGGTATTTTCATATCTGCGACTGCTTTGACTAATCTGCTGCTCTTTGCAAAGTTCATGATGGAGGACCCAAGGTATGGCTGCAGTCTTACATCTTATCCATTGCAACTCCTAAATCCCGTGGCTCGTAATTCTATTTTGGAGAGTGCATTGGTTGTTAATTCCCCCTGGGAATAATACATTTACACGTGATTTCATTCCATTATATTCTTCACGAGGGAACGTCATTTCGTATCCTCAGTTATCTAACCTACAGTCATTCGTTTTTATCATCCTCAAGGGAACTGTACTCGAAAGAATTTTGTAATATTTGCGATGCCACGAACAAACATGAAAAGGTTTCGATTCAAAATAAGACTTCCTTTTCCTCAACGACTGTCAGATCGAAATATCTACCTCAGATATGAATTGCCTAGTTTTCCAATATTTAACAGGTGAAGTTATTAAAATAACCGCCATTTGTATGAAGTTTATATTGCATTGCCCCCCAAGTATCTATAAAAATCATACTTAGTTTAGAATTCGTATGTTGTAAGAAATTTACTGAAAAATACGACTAGTTTGCCTCCAAATGTACCATAGGCCTATGAATAGCACTTTAACATACTTATTCATTTTATATGAGGGTACAAGAGTCATCGACCGAGTGTTGTTGGCATAAATCAGCTCACGTGTTGTATATTTGTTTAGGCAAAGCTCCTCTTTGGGATGGACGAATCTAAATGCACGAACATTACTGCAGGTATGTACTTACAGTGCTTCCGTATATGTCAAATTCAATTCAGCTTGCTTCTGGTGGTAACATCTGGTTACACCTACAGTAAATTGTAAGGGAATTTTTGTATTTATATAGATGTTTGACATCACGCCAAGCGCTGGGGCAACTAAGCCGATTCAGCGCTGAAAAGGAAATTGACAGTAAAAGGTTTGAAAGGAGTTACAGCAGGAAAACCTCGCAGTTGCACTACGAAACAATAATATCAGGAGAGGGTGGACAGTAAGACGGAAGACAGAGCATATGAACGGAGGTACAGTAAAAGGAATATAAGGAGTTGCAGCTAGGAGCCGAAGGGACGCTGCAAAGATCCTAAAGTAATCCGTACATTGCTCCGAATGAGGTGCGCTGACGGCACTACTCCCTTCGGGGAAATTGTAGGGAGAAAAATGAAGGCTACGTAAAAAAACTGAATGAATCAGCTATTTCATTCATTCCTTTATCCAAAAAATACTGAAAAATCCTGACAATTTATCCCCGAGGTAAGGTATTTCTGTCACAGGCAGCCATTGAGGAAAAAGAAGTCTTATTTTGATTCGAAACCTTTTTCGTCAAAACATCCTCCTCCCCTCACACGTGATACATATACTGCTGCTGTTTTTCTTTTCAGTAAAGGATATTCTTCCTTCCAACTAGACACTGTGATCGTTGGAAACTGAGAAGCTGGAAGACAACATCCCCTGCCGAACTGCTGTTAAGTTTCATAATCAAGAAAATATAATATAACAAAACGAAACCGAATATAAAACTAAGTTACACACACCAAAAGAAAAAAAAAAACTCGCGTAAAATGGCTCAGCTTCAGTAATCAAAATGTAAAATCAAATAAGAACCTGCCTCCGCTCTCTAGACAGATCTGTAAACTCGCTTTTCCATCGCTACAAAAAGCGACCCCGCTTCCTTTTTCCGCAGAAAGAAACGAAGTTCTTGCTGTGACAATTCTACCCGACATCGAGATACCCGAATTGCGTCACGGGAATTCCCTGGACGAGACATTCCAGGCAGCTTTTCTGGGAAAACATGGCGTCCAATTCCCTCGAAAAGAGGACGAATCATATTTTTTTGGTTAGATTTAACGGAGGGAAAGTCGAGATAAAGCCAACTGTAATTTCCTCACACTCGGTTCAAATCTTGAGGGCATTCAGTCCCGTTGTTGAGGGGAACTGTTCGCATGTGGGAAATCATTGCTCGATGAAGCAACTCCGACAGAATGAAGGCGAGGTCACAGTCGGTGTGACTGACCTTTCGTGACCTGTGCCTCAATGAACCATCATAACAAAGTTTTTGCTTCACTCGTTGCAATACAGCCAAAAAAAGATAATGATGAAAAATGATGCGCGTTCAACGTCATTGATGAAATGGAAATGTCCTGAAAATATGACTCACAATTACATCGTGTTCATGATGTTTCAATTCAACAGAGAGCAACAAATATTCGATCATTTTCAATTAGGCGCTCTCTTAATTATATATATTTATTGACGCTATTGAAAAGAAGACGAAACAAACGCAGCCACAGCGTCCAATAGTTAATCAAAGGTGATATTCTAACCTGTTTGGATGGCAAGAAAAAAACCAACACGGTCATTTCCGCATTCATACATGAATGGGTTAAACATGAATGAACCCATGCGGGAGCCTTCCACTAAATCAACCGGTTCATACATCTGAACAAGAAGCTCGACTAGCGCGTTAAATCCCACCACAAACACTGCACCACTCACCTCTATAGAGTACCGACATAGTGTGACGCAATCACCAACGACCGCTCCCAGGGCCCCTAGTCTGTTTTCGCTCCGTATAAAAACGTCCGACGGACAAACATTGTTACCTAATAACAATTGTCTGCCGGTCTGTTCCTTGTGAGCAGAGTAAAAAATAGTGGTATACAGCCTCATCTGGTACCAATGTTTGTTGGCAGTTCTACTCCCATCGTTTCAGCGCTTATGACGTCATCCTGCTTCCCCTATGATATGGTAACAATGTTTCTCCGTCGGACAATGTTCGACCGTGTGGACGCACCTTACGAATTAATGGGGCCGAATTTGAAACGGCCAGAAAATCGTTAATAGAGGAAAGTTAGCACTGAGACCCATATATTTTGATTGAGAACAATACGAATATATACAATAGTATGTAAGACATCTTTTTGATTATCAAAAAAATTAATTGACCACTAATCAGCATATTTCATATAACATTATATAAATAAATATTTATTGTTCTTAATCAATTTATATGGGTCTAAATGCAAACTTACTTATAATAACGTTTTCATGGGCGATTGAATCAGTATATATATATATATATATATATATATATATATATATATATATATATATATATATATATATATATACACGTACGCATATAAACACATTATATGTGTGAGTGTGTGTGTGTATGATACATTCATACAGACACACACAATATGTTATATATATATATATATATATATATATATATATATATATATATATATATATATATATATATATACTATGACATTTTCAAAGACTAAAAAGGACACTGCAAAGGAATTTTAAGCCTTTTTTTTTATTTTTTGACAGACAGGAGAAATGAGAAATGTAGATATAATGATGGGAACCTCTACTCCCAAGTCCACTGAGGACAAATTCCGATAAAAATCCTCAAATGGTCGTTTTGTCTTGAGTAGAAAGAAAGTGAAGGTGATGGTAGATAAATGACTAACCCTGTGTATTTATTGTTTATTCATTTATTCACGTATTTATCATATTATAAACAGTATGTTTGATTCAGTGATGTATAATATGTAAACAATGAGAATACAAATACACGAATCCGATCACACGTTATGCCAAAACATTTGGGGCAGAATTCTCTCTGTGATGCAGAAGCGCCAGAAAAGACGAAATTGTAATGGATCCTACTGAGAATTTACACTACCTAAAGACTTTCACTACTCCTTTCCTGATTACGTAAAGATGCTTGATAATTAATGAACCAAGATTACAGAGAGAGAGAGAGAGAGAGAGAGAGAGAGAGAGAGAGAGAGAGAGAGCATTGTGTTATAACTGAAACGATAAACTGCTGACATGGATGTTAACGTAACATGCCATCATCCTGAAGTCGAATTAGTCCTTTTATTTTTATTTTGAGATTTTAGATAGACCGCAAGAACTTAAAAATGAATTAAACTGATGAAAAACGACTAACCACAGAGCAACGAAAAATGGCAAAGGGGCTGTACATTCGTCAGCATTTCAATATGAGACATCCCACATAACCTTGCTGATCGAAATACCCTTCGCAATGGCATCTTCCGCAAATGTAGCTCATCTTTTTGTTTAATAGTCCTTATTCATCTTTCATTTTCTTTAATAATGACGAAATTCCAAAGCTAACTTATACGTTTTTCCCTTAGGAAACGATATCTCATATAACCTGATTGACTGCATCACTAGCAGTTTCCTCATACGATTTGATTCGAGGCTGCACTAAGGAAAGCTCTACATTTACAGTGTCGTCAGAGTTGCATTAGCCTGATTACCCTTCATTTTAATTTTGCTATACCAAGATATCGCGAATATAATTATATGATGAAATACAACAGCCTTAACGAAAAAGAGGCAGGCTGCGGTAATGTGGTTTAAATGTCATGATTCATTTGCATATTAACTTCACCTGCAGCTTCATGAAATGAATGTCTTCTTAGCTCGATGTTCATTTTTATTTTTATGGGTCTCTTTAGAGAGAGAGAGAGAGAGAGAGAGAGAGAGAGAGAGAGAGAGAGAGAGAGAGAGAGAGAGAGAGACTAATCATATTGTCACACAGTTATTGCACCATTTAAAATCCTGTTGTTACCTCACACAAACATCACTTGGTCCTGTTGTGATCCTATTCAGTGCACCATTTAAGCCCCTTATGTTCTTATTCAATGCGACGCTTGATCATGTCATGATCCTATTCACAATACGCCATTTGATCCTGTTGTGTGATCCATCTCAATGTACTCAATACGCCACTTGATCTTGTTATGAGTCTACTCATTGTGCTACTTAATCCTGCTGTGGCCTTAGTGATTGCATCAACTGGTACTGCCATGATCTTAAACATTTTAACACTACGAGTTTAGCTAGTATTCAGGGTTGCACGGCTCTGTTATCGTCCTGCTTGAGGTGAAGTGTCATAATATGACGACGTGACAATGTTTGAAATCTTTCTTCCCCACGGCTGGTAAGGCATACAACTGCACCCTCTGGTTGCTGTTTTTCTTCTCTTCTGTCGACATCTCTCCAAGGAAATGTCTCCTCCTCTTAGTAGGGCGGTCTTTTCTGTGGCCACCTTCTGGTCTTCCTCCTTTGTTGATGATTAATGATGATGTCCCATTGTACCACCCTTTATTGGGTGGTAATTAATTTCAACACCACCTTGCTGGGCGTGATTAGGTTATTTCACACCTCTTTTGCTGTTTGGGTTATTGTCGTCGCTGGAATTGTCTGGCTTCCGCTGCAGTTCAAGGGTTAAATCAAGAGCTTTATTGTAAACATCTCAATGCATTTTTTAATTGCCGCTAACGCGATAAACACTTCCATTGTTTAGCGCAACTCTCTCTCTGTTATTCTCTCTGTCTATCAATCTGTCTATCAGTGGATCTCTCTCTCTCTCTTTATATCTAATATTATTCTCTCTTTTTATATCTATGCCATTTTCCCTAACTAACATTACATAGTCACTAACGACCTTGATCCTGTTTTGTCTGGTAACTGCATTTTTGAACCTGTTTTGCCTAGTCACTGAAAGACCTTGATTCTGTTTTGTCTCATAACTGCATCTTTGAACCTGTTTTGCCTAGTCACTGAAAGACCTTGAACCTATTCTGTCTAGTAACTGCATCTTTGAACCTGTTTTGCCTAGTCACTGTAAGACATTGATCCTGTTTTGTCTAGTAACTGCATCTTTGAACCTATTTGCCTAGTCACTGAAAGACCTTGATCCTGTTTTGTCTAGTAACTGCATCTTTGAACCTTGTTTTGCCTAGTCACTGTAAGACCTTGATCCTGTTTTGTCTAGTAACTGCATTTTTGAACCTGTTTTGCCTAGTCACTGAAAGACCTTGATCCTGTTTTGTCTAGTAACTGCATCTTTGAACCTGTTTTGCCTAGTCACTGAAAGACCTTGAGCCTATTCTGTCTAGTAACTGCATCTTTGAACCTGTTTTGCCTAGTCACTGTAAGACCTTGATCCTGTTTTGTCTAGTAACTGCATTTTTGAACCTGTTTTGCCTAGTCACTGAAAGACCTTGATCCTGTTTTGTCTAGTTACTGCATCTTTGAACCTGTTTTGCCTAGTCACTGTAAGACCTTGATCCTGTTTGTCTAGTAACTGCATTTTTGAACCTATTTTTGCCTAGTCACTGAAAGACCTGATCCTGTTTTGTCTAGTAACTGCATCTTTGAACCTGTTTTGCCTAGTCACTGAAAGACCTTGAGCCTATTCTGTCTAGTAACTGCATTTTTGAACCTGTTTTGCCTAGTCACTGAAAGACCTTGATCCTGTTTTGTCTAGTAACTGCATCTTTGAACCTGTTTTGCCTAGTCACTGAAAGACCTTGAGCCTATTCTGTCTAGTCACTGCAGCACTTGAAGCTCTTGTGATCTCACTTGCTGTGCCTGATCCTGCTCACTGCGCCACATCCCTCTGTCACAAGGTAATCTTGTGCCTTCACGGGCTCTGCTCTTGAACCAGCCCGTAATTATCCTATTGCATTTTTAAAGAAAAATAATCATTTGGGTATTGAAATTAGTGTGAGTGGTTCATTGCGGTGCTGAACAATAAGTAATGAGAGAGACAATAAGAGAAATACAGACTCAGAGAGAGATGAAACGTGTTTTCGGAAACGTTTTCAATTCCGATGAGGAAGTCTTTTCATCTCCCTGATCAAACAGACCTCGTAAGTCTCCTTTCCAGAGAAAAGGAAGTTGAGGGCGAATCGGAACTTCAAAGGAAGATTCGAAAACAAAATCCTTAAAAGTCCTAAAGGTCCTGTGAAGCCTCGGCAAAAATAAGAAAAGGGAACTGGATAAAACTCGATTACTTAACTGCAAAGTTTGAGGAGAATCTTCAATAAACATCATAAGGAGGAATTTATGGTAAAAACCAGAACTTTAGAACTCCCAGTACCTTGCCCTTTGCCTTAGGATATAAAAATAGAAGCCTTCAAACCGCTCGCAAAGAGAAGTATAAGATAATCATTAGTTTTACAAAACACAAAGACCTCTTGACATTTTTCTTCTCATGTCTTGTCCATTCTGGAGTTTCCTTTCTTTACTGTAAGCTGCACCGTTGAGTAAAACTTAGAATATTTGGCTTTTGCTAGCTACTGAGGATTTCATATTTCATCGAAATAGTCATAAAAATACGATAAATTTGAGCTTACAATAATAACCAATCAACTCTGAATGGGGAGATAATTCCAAATCAATCATTTACAATCGTGCTATGTCACAGAACAATGAACACGAACATGCTACATGCGTGTTCTTTGTAATATTGAAGACATGGCATTTCACCTCTGAAGGGGTGAATGAATCATAAGTTTTTGATACATTAACATTCGCATCTCTATTTTCTGAATGGATGACGATATCGATTCCCTGCTACACGATTAACACGTGCTACAAAATGAAAAATTCCAAGATAACCTCCTCCTGGTAACATCAAAGTCTGAATCACGAACTTACGAATCTGCTTTTCTCTGAAACAGTTTCGCTGTGTGTGTGTGGGTGGGTGTGTGTGTGTTGTGGGGGGGGGGGGGGGGGGTGCCGTCAATGCACCTCATGCGGTGCACTGTAGGCATTACTTAAGGTTCTTTGCGGGGTATCTTCAGCCCCTAGCTGCAAGCACCTTCCTTCCTATTACTGTACCTCCTTTCATATTCTCTTTATTCCATCTCACTTTCCACCCTCTCCTAACAATTGATTCGTAGTGCAACTGCTATGAGGTTTTCCTCTCGTTACACCTTTCAAACCTTTGACTGCCAATTTCCGCTTCAGCGCTGAATGACCTCATTGGTCCCAATGCTTGGCCTTTGGCCTAAATTCTATATTAAATTCAATTCCAATCAGTTTTCAGTAATCTAGTGGAGGACTAGCTAGCATCTAATATTCCTATCAAAAGCTGGACGTACGTATAAGAAGGAAGCTGCCCTCATTCAAAAGCCTTCGTATACTTGCACTAATAACAACGAGAATCACAACACTATTAAATTTAATGTAGTTCAAGAATAATGTGAAATCAAAATCAGCTAGAAAACGGGAGGAAGTGAATACAGAGAGAAAGACTGCAGTTTAATCAAATATTCTTTTTATTACAAAAGCTGAAGGTTTCCCCTTCCTTCACGTCAGAACTATGAATTTCGCCCTTAGTTTCTTCAAGTATTTTGCAGTGTTGATGGAACTGACATTTTCAACGTCATTTGAGAAAAGACAGAGTAGTTCTCTTTTATTAATCAAAATCATGAGTCGGCGTTCATTAGACA
>NC_087203.1:28498575-28613575 GCF_015104395.2 Macrobrachium nipponense | reverse complement strand
GCTGAGTCAAAAGACGTATTATTTTGAAACGAAACTGTTTTGTCAAAACATTCTCTCCTTACACGCGATGTACAACGTCCTTTTTTTTTCAGTCAATGTTATTTTACGGTACAACTATACATTGTGATCATCAGAAACTGAGAAACTGATACAGCTATGTCACACTTATTAAGTAATAAATAACTCACTTAAAGTGGCTCACGTTAAGCAATCAAAACGTAACATAGAAAGAAGAAAAACGTTGTCTTTGCTCTAGAAACAGATCTGTAAGGTCACCTTCCCATTGCCATAAAAAGCGTCCCCATTTCCTTTTTCCACAGGAAGAACCGTCAATTCTACCTGACATCGAGATACCTGAATTGCATAACAGGAATTCCCTAGAAGAGACGTTCCAGGTAGATTTTCGGGGCAAACAAGGCATCCAGTTCCCTCTGACGGAAGGCGAATAAATCTTTTGTTCATTTTAATGGAGTTGAAGACGAAATTACACCCAACTGTACTTTCCTGAAAGTCGATTAAAATCATAAGGACACACAGCCTCCTTGTTGAAGGGAAATGTCTTTCACTGAAACAACTGATAAAATGTAGGAGAGGTCACGGTAAGTGTATCTGACCTTTCGAGACTTGTAACTTCAACGAACCATCATCATAAACCCGTAGCTATTCTCTTTGCAATTACAGCCAAAACATGATGATAAAAAATGACAAGAGTTTTACGTCATGAATAAATGGAAATCCCCTGAAGACATGACTCAATTTTATTATGGCTGTCTTGATTTTTTGTCAAAACCAAAGTTTATGCTAATGCTGCTGCAAATCAGCAGAGGAAAAAAAAGAAAGACAAAAAAAAATCTATAATTTTCAATGAAGCGCCCTGCTAATTATGCATCGACGCCATTGAACAGAATATGAAATAAACTCAGCAGAATAGTCCAACAGTTAATCAAAAGTGATATTCTAACCTGAGTGGATGGTCCCTGGGAAAAAAACAACAGTCACTGGCACGTTCATACTTTAAGGATGAATCATCAATGAAACCAGGCTTAATGTAGTTACAAGAGACTCTGTGTTCACTTTAGGGAACTAATTATATTTGCAGATCGATGGAGTAGTGATGGGTTCACCTCTCTCTCACTGCTACGCCAATACCGTTTTATGTCACTGGGAGACTTTATAGCCAAACACTGTCCTAGGCAATGACAACCATTATTCTAAAGAAGATATGTAATAGATGACACATTTCTGATCTTCAGAGAAGTCGGACATATCCACAGATTTCATGAATATTTCAATATTCCTCGAATATTTGAGCATCCAAACCTGAAATTCACATGTGAAATTGCAAATACCTGCACCTTTTCATCGTTGACACCACCATTATTAGAGATAACATGTTTTTTTTATTTGTTTACAGAAAAGCCTCCTCATTTTCTAAGCTTTTCACCACTTCTTTACAAAATTAACAGCATAAAGACCCTTATCAATCGAGCATACAATGACAGTTCCAATTTCATCAGATTCGATCAGGAGATTCAGTATTTACAGATCTTAGATCCTCTATCAATAAAAAGCTCATAATGTACCACAGGACATAAGATATATAAAACTATCATACTTGGGAACCTTTGCAATATATTGAAAAATGCCTACTCACAGATACAGTTTAGGTTTGTTTATACTAATAAATTTACAACTGGCTCTAACCTAGACAAGAACGAACCACTGTCTGTAGGCTTGTCTTGGCTTGTCTTCATGCATTGTTTATCAGTTTATTTGTCCTGGCTGTAATGCCGAAAATATTGTAGTTGCAACCGCTTGTTGCAACACAGAATTTCTGAGCACACATGGGCAGGAGCATCAGAACAGGGTTTCCACTAACAAAATCACCATCACACACTTATTAGTGAGCACTCTCACCAGTAAGACCGAAGTTTCACTCACCAAGACTTCAAAATCCTGTGTAACGCAATGGACAAACTGGGCTTTCTCATTACAGAATCTATTTGCATTAGATGAATGTATCTAACAAAACTTAATGGTAATATACTGCCTATTCAGCTGTTCATTAAATAGCATTGTACTTACTTCAATTTCTTTTTCCTTTTCTTTATGTAGTTAACGACTGTCAATCTATTACGACTATGCTAACTGCTCGTTTAAGGTGGACATATTTATTTGCTGCACTTCATTACAGTAAATATTCAAACCTTGTCATACTCATGCCTCTTATGTGCTGTTGTCTTTTAAATCTAAAATCTCTAGATTGTTTAGAAGTCTTATATTATTATGACTGTTTATAATTTCTAAATGTTTCTTGTGTCTCAGTCTGATGATGGGGACAGTGCATACCCGAAACGTTGCTAACGAGAGTAGAGACAATGTTATGCATTTTAGAATTTACAAACGAAGAAGTATTGCTGACACTGTGGCCTCTCTCTCTCTCTCTCTCTCTCTCTCTCTCATATATATATTTGTGTTATATGAAACTTATCTAGAAACACTTTATCGTACATATATCATAATGACACGTTATATAGTTCTAGAGGCCACAACATGCCACAATAATAATAATAATTAAAATAATAATTTCGAATTGTTATATTACTGCCAATCAGACATCGAACATCATCAACATTTTTGTTTCTTCAACCCAGACAAAAGGAAGAACAAATAGCGAATAGAACATAGTGATGAAACAGAATACCCACAATGGAAAGGAGACAGCTGCAATAATGCTATTCAAATGAATGCATTTGCACATTAACCTCACTTGCAGCTTCATGAAAGGAATGTCTTTTAGCTCGCTGTTCATTTTTACGTTTTAAATCTTTTGTAGTGTGTGTGTGTTGGTGTGTGTGTGTTGTGTTGTGTGGTTGGTGAAGAGGAGGAGAGAGAGGAGGAGAGAGACGGTGTGTTGGTGTGTGTTTGTTGGGAGTGTGGTTGGTGTTGAGGAGGAGAGGGAGAACGGAGCGAGAGAGAGAGAGAGAGAGAGAGAGAGAGAGAGATACTATTTTGATCCTATGCATTGCGCCACTAAATCATTTTGTGATATTACTCACTGCACTATACTATGTTGTGTTATTGCATTACTTGATTCTGGTGTGAAGCTGTTCACTTCATCAACATATCCTGTTGTGATCCGAGTTATTGGATCACTTTATTATGTCTTTTTTTTTTTCTTTTTTTTTAAATAAAGGGAGTGTCTTGCCAGCACGGCTCTTGTTCTCGAAGCAGCCCGTTAGGAATAAAATTTACAAGGATTGCAAGGTTAATGTAGTAAGTCCTTCCTTAAAGCGCAGAAGAATAAATAATGAGAGAGAAAATAAGAGAAATAAAGACTCAAAGAGAAACGAAACGTGTTTTGGGAAAGGTTTTCAATTCAGATGAGGAAGTCTTTTCATCTCCCTCATCAAACCGACCTCAAAAGCCTATTTTTCAGAGAAAACCAAGTTGAGGGCGAATCGGGACATCAAATGAAAATTCGAAAACAAAACTTTTGAATTTTTTATTCGTGAAGTCTCGACAAAAATGGGAAAAGGAAAACTATATAAAACTCGACTACTTACCTGCAAAGTTTGAGGGGATATTTCAATAAAAAAAAACTCCAGGGGAGACTCTACGGTAAAAGATATTAATTTTATGAGAACTTTGCATAAGGATACAAAAATGGAATCCCTTTAAACGCTCACAAATAGTAGCAAAATATAATCTTGAGTTTTACAAAGCATAAAGACGTCTTGATGATTTTCTGAAACTGAATCAAGTCTTATCCACTTAGTCGTTTATTTTTTTTCATAGATGAATTCCTTTCTTATCCTTCAGATTCTAAAATGTACCTAAATAACAGTATTGTAAACAGTCTCAGTTGATGAAAGCCTACAATTTATGGCATCTGCTTTTGGGGGTCTCAAATATTATCGCACTCATATGAAAAAATAGTGATAAATTTCAGCTAAGTTAATTATTATATAGTTAACTGGGAATATAACTACTGGAGGGGAGATAATCGCAAATAATTTACTTACATTCAGTGCGATGTTACGAAACAACGCGCATATACATGTATATTCATTGTAATATATTCCTGAAATATGACATTTGACCTACGAAAAGAAGAATGTATCACTCATTTTCAAACAGAACAGGATTAATATAAGAATTACTGTCTTCTGGATGAAGCAAGGTGTGAGTTACCACCATACATTGATTATAATATACAAAATGAAGTCCCTCGTTTTATCCGAATGATGATGATCCTGTTTCTCAGCATCAAAGTCTGAATCAGCACAAAGTCTCATTGGCTGTTCTCGAATACAGCTCATTACTGTTGTGGAGGACAAGCGATTTTTTTTTAGCATACCTCGCAAAAGATGCACGTATATACGATGGAAGCTGCAACAACTTTAATAGCTTCTGAACACCTTCACTAATAACAATTGCAAGAGTAATATTAAATATTTAGTGTTGCTCTAGAACAAGGGTTCTTAATAGGGGGTATCCATACCCCTTGGGAGTATGACAACCACATGCTGGGGGTATGGGACTTCATCTCTGGATATTTGTATAGATTTGATTTTAATGTGTCAATGTATACATAGGTAAATTTTGTAAATAAATAACTATATAACACTATGAATGCTTTTGATTTTCTTGTAAGTTCTATTCCTAGCTAATCATACTTTAAGTATTATTAAACTAAGTATATTAAGTTATACTGTCAACAAATAGGACTTAAGTGGGCTTAAGCAAAGCGGGTATGGAACCATATTGAGCAATTCATTGGGGTCTGGAAACTACAATTGGTTAAAAACTCCTGCTCCAGAATAATACGAAATCAAAATCAAATGTAAAACGGGAGAACAGGTATACACGAAGAAAGACTGCATTTCAATCGAATAGATTTTTATACCAAAAGCTATTGATTTCCGTTATACCCAAAAGCTTTAGTTCAAATGTCATAAGACCTTTTTGAGCAACACTTCCATTACAATAAAATTGGACGTCAACCTGGTTTGCTCTTTTTCTTCAGAAACGAAAAACAATATGAAAGAGATTTTCTTTGTTTTTTCCAGGTACCCTCTTTCAATTCCTGATTTATGAATTTCGCCACTGGTTTCTCTTAGTTATTGATGGAATTGGTATTTCCAGTGTCATTTGACGTAAGAGACAGAGTTGTACTTTGTCATTCACGAATTATGTGATTATGTGTCTGCGATCATGAAACAATAAAGCAATGAGCATGAAGTTCAGACAAACGGTACTACCTGCTCATAAACTGCTTCGTGAGAGTAATTTTCTTTGTTTTTTTCCCAAAAACAAACGAGAAACAAAGAGAAAAGTTGCTTCTGACTTCAAGGAGATCCTCTCACAGACGTTGTAATCCTGCCGAAAGCATAGGCTAAATTATAGAGAGAGAGCGAGAGATAGAGAGAGAGAGAGAGAGAGAGAGAGAGAGAGAGAGAGAGAGAGAATATTCTTTTATAAAAATCTTAAGAGAAAGGCAAGATAAAAGAGGAACCTCAAAGAAAGATAGATCAAAGTTTAGGCTCGATCGGTTTCCATCGGTGAGCGAGTATTTGGAATTGAATATTTTCATAATGAAGATCTACTTGGAAAACTAGGGTACAAAACCAGGACTCTAGTATTAATAATAATAATAATAATAATAATAATCATAATAATAATAATAATAATAATAATAATAATAATAATAAAATGGAAGGGAGATTCCCCCCCCTCCCCCTACCAACACCCCCACTCTCTCACTCTCTCCATCAATAATTACTGTGGACACCAAAAATGACTTCCATCAACGTATCAATCTGTCCGACGGTAGATTACAAAAGCTCTGCTTTAGAATACCTTATTTTGCAATACCAAAAAAAAGGAAAAAAAAGGAACATTATGAAAATAAGGGTAATATTCGAAGGGCACAGATCTTCTACGAAGTTAACAAATCAAAAGAACAATCCGCCCTTTACTCCATAAACAATTTCAGATTTCACTTCTTGCTCAACCTCCCTCACCAACCACAACTCCATCCGACCTCCCCGTCTCCTCCTCCTAGGCTCCAGGGTCTTCAACCCAACTTCTGTATTTGGTAAAAAAATACACACACATACACACACACACACACACACACACACACACACACACACATATATATATATATTATATATATATATATATATATATATATATATATATATACAAAATTAATATATTCAGTTTTATACATGTTTTTGGATTTTGAACGGCTAAGCTTCGTATCTCTCATGGTTTTATTTTAATTTGTCACCGCGTGATCTCGGATTATCCTGGATTATCTCTTTGATTTTTACCCTTTTGACAATAAACCACCTGGTATCCTTGACCTTTTTGTTTACCTTGTTACCTTTCCTGCTGTACTTCATTTGTGCCTCGACGATGCCTGAATAAACAGGAGAAAACCTATAATTTTCCAGTGTATTCGGTTATTCATTGAAGTCATGTGTATTTACTGTGATTTTTTAAGTATATATACATATATAATTATATATAACTATGACAATTTTAGTTTTTTCTTCCCATCGACCTTTAACAGAAACCGCGATGACAAGTCTGCCGAGTCCTGCCACTCATAGGTACTATACTAGTAGACTCACATTAACCGTGCATCTGATGTCTAGGCCAGTCCCTTACGACGCTCCTGATTGGCTGTAGATAAGCCAATCACAGGGCTGGAAACTCTCAGTCTCTCTCGAGAGAGTTCACAAGGGTAGGATGTATGTTCCACCTCTCCTGAGGGATACTTTTGAAAGATGTATCGCTCAGAGAGGTGGATCGTACATTCTGCCCATGTGAACTCTCTCGAGAGATAGAGTTTCCAGCCCTGTGATTGGCTTATCAACAGGCAATCAGGAGCATTGTAAGGGACTGGCCTAGACAACAGATGCACGGTTGATATGAATCTGCAAAAATTATTTATATTTTATCAACCATATCGCTGCCTTTTACTCATGAGTTTCTACATTGTCCTCCTTCTCTTCAAGACAAAATCACTCTTTCTAAGACTTTCCCTTCTAATAAGTAAAGGCAATTATGTCCCATATGCCCCTGAACACTTTTCTATCAAGAGGTCTGATGTAAATTAAAGATTTTCACTCTTATCTATTAATCGTCTCTAATAATGAAAATTAGACCATAGGTGGGCATCGTGGCTGTGATTTTAGGAGAGACAGGAATTTAGCTTTTAGGGAAACTGATCTTTTCATGGGCTGAGACCCTAATTTGGGAGAAATCTCAGGGTCTGTGGCACAGGACTCATCCACTGAGAACTCTGGTATGAACATGCATTTATTTTATCATTTATATGACATAAATCCACTGGATATCTGAAATTTTAATAGACTGAATAATACTAAATTTTTTTCGTTTATTTTGTTTCATTCAAAGTTTTCATTAGATGACAGATAATTCTTTATTCGTTTATTCTCATGGTCGATGTCTTTTCAGCGTTTCCATTAAACGAATGATCTACATTGACGTATTTTATGGGAAGAGTACCTCTTACCGCAGCACAGAATTTCCAAACTTATTCATGGATATCTATAGACATAAGATTACTGCTGCTATCCTCTCGGCTAAATAAATCTTCACTCCCGTACGTCAGAGAGAGAGAAAACATGTTGACGCTGCGACACAAGAGATAGGCTACGTATTATCTGGGAAAAGGAGTAGAATACTACCTGATAGTATGTATCTTCGGAACAATTTCATTGTAAGCGTTCTGAAAGAAGACTTTGTATAAAGACGTGGAATGGAATGAAATATAAAATCTATGCTTGAAGCCAAGCACAAGAATCAGAGGGATTATTATTCAGAGCTTTCATGAATTTAGTTTGAGATGAATATGTATGGCGACGAATTTATTAAATAAATAATAAAATAAAATGATGATATTAAAACTATGGTAAAAACTGATATTTGGAACAACTGTTGTTCCCCATAAAAATATACAACTTTGCATTTAGGATATGCATATAACTTTACAGTGCAAAAACAGGAAAGATAATATAAACACGCTTATATACACAACTGCAAAAGTGTAAACTACACTTGGTAACGTACCAAGAGGTCAATATTAAAAGTCATTATAGAGGTTAACGTCGCTAAAGAAGCCAACAATGTTATTAACATCTACATCGGGACCATGCAGTTCTGCTTTATTCCTGCCCACTAACTCATGTCTTTGCCGTGCTGCAGCTTCCCTACGGCAATGCAGTAACATGTGTTCCACAGTTAGAGGAGTCACACTGTAAACAGACTGGTGCAGTTCCCTCATCTAAAAGGAATCTGCGGGTCAATCGAGTATGGCCAATTCATAGACCACATAATCAATTTCTACCTAAGGCTTTGTTGGAATCCAGATGGCCAATGATCAATACTTTGGCTGACCTTCCTGTACTTTTTATTGGTGGCCTTTTACTTTTGTTGATATGTGAACGAATAGTCCATTTCATGTCGGTAGCAGGAATATATATGGTGGAATAGAATGTCATTTTTAGTCATGACATCTCTTGCTTCATGGTTGGCAAGTTCGTTACTTGCAATGCCTAGTGCATCGGCAGGGACCCAGGAAAAATGGAACATGGGCAGGGACCCAGAAGAAATGGAATAATTTGAATTTGGGACCAAGCCAATACAACCATTCTTGAATATATATTGAGTAATTGGATGTTTAGGCTTATGTTGCTTAATGACCATGAGTGCACAATAAGAATCCGAGTATATGGTGAAATTATTACCCTGTAGAGTAGAAACAATCTCAAGAGATTTGGGTAATGCAGTTAATTTAGCAGTAAAAATAAAGGCATTATTAGATAGTCTGCCCACAAATGAGCTATTACCATGAACAACCGCACAACCAACGCAACTTGATTTCTTTGATCCATCAGTGAATAGTTGAACAGAACCCGAATGTATTTGGTCATGATCAAGAAGAAGAGCCTTCACTTCCTGGACATTAACGAATTTTTTAACCCGAGCTTACTGACAGACTAATGATTCTAGGGGTCAACCAAGGAAGCAACTTAAAGCAACGTATTGCCCTAATTTTCTGGTCTTTAATACACACACTGTCAACTGCAGCATTGATTCTTACATGATGCTCTAGCGTTTGCAAACTGATGTTAAAGAATGAATGCTGCAGGGTTTTCAGAGGAACCTCTTGATTTGATCATATACTACTGCATTCCCAGTTCCTCTTGATGTAAATCTCTAGAGGAGCTCTTCGGTGTCAGTAAGCTTAAATGCACCAGCATGATGAACAACATCCAGTTCCTTAAGTTTGCTTGCACTTGCTGAAGAGTAGACTTGACAACCATACTCAAGCTTAGATTTACATAACGAGTCATCTAACCATAAAAGTGACCTCTTATCAACACACAGTTAAAACCTGAAACTACTTTTAAAATGTTAAGGGACTTCTTTACCTTAATTTTCAAGAGTCAATATGACTAGCCCATGTTAGCTTCTTATAAAAAATCACCCTAGCATCTTTCAGCTTAATATCTGAAATGGTTTCCTTCTGATTACTTCTAGTAAAACGAATTGCCACATTTTTGGAACGGGAGAATCGAAAGCCATTGTCATCAGCCCGATTGCTGATTGCATGAACTGAACTGACTTTTGCAAGAAATTGCAAGCTGCAATAGCATCATAACTAGTGACATATATAGCAAGGTCATCTGCAAACAAAGATGCCTTTACTGGCAGTGAGGCACATTCAACAATGCTATTTATAGCCACTACAAATAAGGTGACACTTACAGACACTGCCTTGTGGGACGCCTTCCTTCAGCTCAGAAGCATTAGATAAGGTATTTCCAGTTCTAACTTTAATATACCAATCACTTAGAAATGAGCTGCTGAAATTTAACATATTACCTCGTATTCCCATGCCATGAAGCCGTTTATAACACCAAAACGCCAAGTAGTGTTATAGGCTTTTTCGAGATCGAAGAAGCTCCAATAGTCTAACTATGTTTTCAGAATCCTTGTTGAATTTGGATTGATAATCTCATTAATGGTTCCAGGGTGGAACGATTTCTCCTAAAGCCAAATTGAACAGATGATAACAAACCATTTTTCTCTAGATGCCACATTAGTCTAGAATTCACCATTTTCTCAAACAATTTGCACATACAACTTGTAAGAAATATTAGCCGATAACTTGTAGGAAGATGTGGATCTTTCAATGGTTTCTTAATGGGAACAACGAGGGCAATCTTCCCAGAAGGGGGGAGAATACCAGTTTCCCATACTTTGTTGAAGATTTTAAGAATCTAAGATTTAGCTGAATCTTGAAGATTTTTAATCATGCTATAACGAATGTTATCATTCCCGAAGGCTGTCGATTCAGATGATGATAAAGCATCCCTTAATTCCCTTGAAGTTAATTTGGCATTATAAGATTCACCATTTCCAAAATTTAAATTACCGGAAATGGTTGAATTCCTAATATTTTGGAGCAGAGTTGAACAGTTTCCAGGACTCGATACTTCAGAGAAATGCTTACCCAGTTTTTTAGCAATTTCTCTTTAGGCTTGGTGACAAGGTCTCCATTGATTTTCAGACAAGGCCCTGCGATAGAACGTATTTGCCACTTAGTTTTCTTGACTTTTTCCAGATTAACCTGGTTGGGCTCTTAGAATTAATGCCATTAACAGAAAAAAGCCAGGAGTCTCTTTTTACTTTTAAAATATTTTCTCTGTTTTGCCATAGCTCGTTGGTAAATAGATTTTGCTGTTGCAGATTGACTGGATTTATAACGCTAATAACATATCCTAGTAATTTTCCTCAAACTAGCATAGGTTGAACAGTAGGTCTGCGCGGTTTCCCTTTGGTCTTGGCTATTGAGTTTTCAGCATTATTTCAATATTTCAAAGGCAAAGTACTCACAAGCCTTTATATGGGACTTGAAGGACTCAAATTCCTGGGATAGGCTAATACTGTCTTGAAATTTTACCCAATCCGCTTCCTTTTCCTTCCTTCATTTGACAGGATAATTCGAGGGAGCATTTCTCACAAACTTCAGATGAATGGGAAAGTGATCACTGTCATGTAGAAATTCATCTACAGACCAGTTAAATCCAGATAGAGAGAAGAAGAACAATTACTTAAGTCTATAGAAGATGAATCACCTTTATAGATATTATATGTTATAGTACCATCATTAAAAAGTGTAAGCTTATTATTAACCATGCCATCAATGATCCTACCCTATGTCTAAAAAAATTGCCACCCCAAAGTGGAATGCCGAGAGTCCTATCCCCAGAATCAGACCCCATGGAATCCGTGGTCTAGCCCTGAAAAATAGTTCACCCTTGAGCTATCAATCTGATATCTCTCAAGTCTGAACATTATCGGGTAGTTGGTGGTCCTACTACAGTTACCACTATTTAGTTTCGGATATAAACGCAGTCCCATCTGTGATATCTTTTCCTATTTATCAGGTACAATAAATTTTAACAAAAGCGAAAATTCCACAAAAATTAATCAAATAAAATATACAATGATATATGGGACTCTTGGACTCAAACCCGTGAACAAATTCCTGGGATTCAAGAGCCCCCTTAACCACGTCAAGGTGGTCTCAAGTCGAGGGGGTGTAAAGATATGGAGAGACATTTTCTGTACTTGTAACAGAGCTGCTGCTGCTAAAGAAATATTGTACCAGATATGTCGCAATCAGGCAAGTACTAGGAAGCAAGACCCTTTACCTGTCCTGAGTTTCTTTTGTAAATGTTTGAAGTTAAGTTAGGTATATCTTAGTTTAACCAGACCACTGAGCTGAGTAATAGCTCTCCTAGGGTTGGCCCGAAGGATTTGATAGTTTTTATGTGGCTAGGAACCAGTTGGTTACCTAGCAACGGGACCTAAGGCTTATCGTGGGATCTGAACCACAGCATATCGAGAAATGAATTTCTAATCACCAGAAATCAATTCCTCTGATTCCGCGTTGGCACAGCAGGGAGTAATCTTCGGACTACCGAATCTGTAGGCGAGCATGTAACCCACTTGTCCAACAAGGAACAAAAAACTGTTTGATGTAAACTAGATTATCTTTACACTATTATCTTAAAACAACTTGGATATAAGTAAGAAGAACGAGGAATGACGAGAGAATTCTGAGTATTGTAATAAAGAGGTAAAAGAGAAAACTTTCACTGTAGTGGAGTCTTAATCTTAAAAATGTTCATTGTATTCATATTCTCAGTCCTTACAACCAAAACTAGTCCCTAACCGGGGAAGTAATTGAGCAAGTCACATCAATATTGAATTTAGTCTGCAAAAAATGGGACACCCCACGTTTGATTTGGTCAATATACTCTTCGTGATACAAAATTTAAATCTGATCATAAGTATATTTCACATATATCTCAACTATCTTATGACTCGTATTACGCATCGTACATCAAACAATGTACATCAAACTAATGTTTAGTACCCCTCTGGAAAAGTTACCAATTAACTCAGTAAGATGTAATCATAATCAACTTTTACGTTTGTTCTAAATTCATTAAAATAATACTGAGAATCTCTTTGATGTTGATGATGATTAGAATAATTCTCTCTAATGAGTAACAATTAACCTAGATATTTATTAATTTTTAAGTCTCAAATACGGCTGCAGGGATACACTATATCAATATATATATATATATATAATATATATATATATATATATATATATATATTTATATATATATATATATAATATATATATAATATATTATATATATATATATGTATATATATATATATATATATATATATATATATATATATATATATATATGATGTATATATATATAGTATATATATATACTATATATTATATATATGTATATAGATATATATATATATATATATATAAGAGACGAAAGCGCTTGAATTTCTGCCTATCATTTTACCTGTGGTATTTGTGATTATTTCTTAAATGAAGTCAACGTGCATCTAACGTGATTTTTTAATCATATATATATATATATATATATATATTATATATTATATATATATATATATATACACACCATAACACACACCACACACACACAACACACACATATATATATATATATATATATATATATATCATACATTTAATTTATATATACCACACACGACAAACACAACACACACACACACACACACACCACACACAACACATATATAATATCTATATAATATATATATAGATATATCATATATATATATCCAATATACCACCCACACAAACGGGAAACACACACACCAACACACCACACACACCACACATATATATAATATATATATATGATATATATATATATATATAAATAATATAAAAAATTTTAAAAAATTTAAATATATATATATATATATAGGGTGTCCATAGTCTTTTCTGGATTGCAGACCTTTATTACACACAAACCATGTTATGTAGAGGTATAAGGTCTTCAATTTCAACAACAATGACTAAGGTTTTTTTTTTTACATTACTAATAAATTTCAACACGTGCCCCCTTTGTTGCCGGAGCACGTCTAAGCAAAATTCTATCTCATGCCAGGTACTCTCCAACATTTCCATAGTAACCGTTGCTAGAGCTGCTGTTATCCTTGCTTTTAAGGTCTTAACATTAGATAGTGGTGTACTGTACACTTTATCTTTGATATAACTGTATAAGAAAAAATCAAGAGGGGTAATGTCTGGTGAACGTGGTGGCGCACATCAACAACGGATGTATCACTCACACTGGGTCTACTGCTTCTCTTACGGTTTTCAACCCCTCCAGTTCCTGTGAACTTTTTGTACCAGTCTTTAATGCTTTTAACATCTGGTGCATCTCATCAGTACTCATTTCTGAACTTGCGTTGATGCGAAACAGGTGATTTTGTTTCGTGGTACCATAACACACACTGGGCTTTCTCCTGCAATGACATCATTTCTGCTATTCTTAATTCAGCAGGCGGATAGAGTGATCACAGTGGCATCTGTAGGCAAACGGTCATATCCATAATAATTTTAAAGTTATTAATTTTATTAATAACTTTATGGACACCCTATTACATTCTCAAGGTCACACTGAAAATGTAGAAATAAACTACGAAAGTACTTCTTCAAAGTCCCAGCTTCACTCACCTTCTACCGTGGATTTAAGGATACTCTCAAGCATGTGTTGCTTCGTGCTACACTGGATATATATATATATAT
This sequence comes from Macrobrachium nipponense, assembly GCF_015104395.2. Classification (NCBI taxonomy): domain Eukaryota; kingdom Metazoa; phylum Arthropoda; class Malacostraca; order Decapoda; family Palaemonidae; genus Macrobrachium; species Macrobrachium nipponense. Next base: position 28,599,339 of record NC_087203.1, on the reverse strand, counting down.
ATATATATATATATATATATATATATATATGTATATATATATATATATATATATTTATATATCTATATATATATATATATATATATATATCATACAATACACATGCACACACATATATCGAAAGAAAATGGGACACAGAGAAATAATCTCGTTGATGCAATTGATATTCCTGTCACGTAGATTCACGTTCCATTAAAGCATTTAAAGGACCAGCAGCGATAAACAAAGTTTATGTCTCTCGTCCAAATCCAAACTGCTTTCATTGCGACAGCATTTTTAGAATTCGAGTGTTATAAGTCTTTGTCATTGTCCAGTGTATATCTATGCATGTAAGAGCAAAAGAAGCCATATCTCTCTGTATTTAAAGGAGAAAAATCCGTCCTCGCAGATGGTTCTCCCTCTCCAAAACTGACACTCCAATCTCTTCCGAAATCCAATCACCTGCTGAAAGTCAGGAGGTTCACCTCTGATCAAAGTTTCGTAAAACTCAACACAAAACTTTTTGAGTAATCTTAATGAGAGTCTTCGTCTTCGCGGACGACAGAATGCCGATTTCCGGAAAGAGGGATTTCACTTATTTCTAGAAACACCAAATCCTCTTTTTCAAATGTTTTTGGGATAAAATGTCCAAATGATCTAGTCCCATTAAAGGTTTTAGAAGCAAAAAGAATAAAAAAAACTTTAAAAATTCATGGAATTTTGCAGAATGAATTTAATGAAACCACTGGAATTCATTACAAGCGCAACTCGTAGCCATACTATATTGCAATGACATTCGTAAGTAATTAAGGAAATGAAAACTTACGATATTTATCGTGACTAAAATATGACTAAAATGCTTCCCATAAACGTCCACGTATATTGTTGCAATCAAGGTTCGAATAGGCTTGATTTCGCGTATGTGTCAGATTGAGCTGGAAAAAGGAATGCAATATGCAAGAGTATAATCAACCTCTAACGTATTTTCCGTCGTGTTTCCTCACATGAGGGTCGTTTGCTATTGTGACTACTGTGGAAGAAGTGATTAAGATCTAATTTACTATCCCTCTGAGTCAGATCTCATTGTGCCGCCAACTTCACCTTCACTTTCTACTGCACTTTGACCTTCACCTTCACTTATTCCTTCACTGTCACCGTCACCTTTATTTTGACCTTCACCTAATCTCTAATCTCAAATTTCTAACTCTACTTCTAATTGAAGGGGCTCACGCCACCACCGAACCACCCCTCCACAAGTCCTCCCATCACTCATCACTTTTTAACTATCTAACACAAACTAATCCTCAAACTCTGTCTGGTCATAAATGAAGAAACTATTTTATTTTTATAGTAAGATAAAATACAAATTTCGGATCAGATAATATCAATCCCTATGAAACCTGGTGCTTAAACAGGAAGAATTATGAAGAAAATTAAACATTTCGAACAAACTGTATTCTTCTTCTCGTAAGTGGTGCCATGAAGGACCCAGTTCACGATTGGCAAGCCGTGTTTGAACAGCGAGTCCTTCAAGTGTCCTCCTGTCCCACGCAGCGTAGCACGTGCCATTTCGCTAGTAATGTAATATTCTCAAGCTTAATCAAAGGATGAATAAGGATTTTCTACTATTGTAGGATTAGGTTTGATAAAGAGCACATGATGGGACATACTGGCAATAATTCCTCTAACTTAAGACTGATAAAAGTTGGCATTCCTGACTTTTCAATGGATACTGAATATAATTTAACGTTGGGATTCATTTACATTTGATTCTGATTGAAGTTTCATAGACTTCGAGAAACTGTTAATGTAAAACAAAAATTCAAAGAATACACCATTCTTTAACATTACTCGAGTTTCATAAAATCACGAAAAATGTTAAAAAAAGAAAAAAGAAAAAGAAAAAGAAAATACACAATTTTTAAAATCGGCGAGTATTTGTCTGGTAGAATGAAAAAAAATATTTGAAATTATATTAATAACGTGAAGCAGCGCTAAATATTTATAATAATAGGCAATATATTCTGGTATATAGCAGTATTAGCTACCTAATCGTATAGTTAAATAAAATCCCAATTTTCCTTACATCAAAAAGTGTTAAGTCATTGGTCACTTCGACACTCTGAGTCCCTTCTAGTCCAAGATTAATATTATGAATTAACATAGAAAATTTCTGTATATGATGTAGCTTAGTAAACGTCGTATATCTACCCATACTGATAAGTAGCTTTTTATAATAACGTTTTTGTAATTCTAGTTGTTCGGTCATCATCCCCGTCCTTCTATGTAAAGTCAGAAGGACATCATGAAGTTCCTGGTGAACTTCTTAATATTTTCTTAAATTCGTCTTAGTCAGCCATTAATGTTCGAACAATTTAAACTGTACCCTATTACAGTCCTGCTATATCTGTATCTGTAATTTGCTATATCCTTCTGCTATGGAAAAGGACAACACTTCTCGTTTGAAAACCTTGTTCGACTAATGGCTCCTTTTTTACTACATTTAAATCCAGTCCTGAGTAGTAATTTTTGGCATTATTTTTGTTAGATAAGAGGATTCGGTATGAATTTTATCAGTCACGAAAATATATATGAAATCCTTTGAAGAATAATCATAAGCTCGTCATGATTATATTTACCTGAAGAAGTGGACAATACATATTGATAAGGCAAGAACATATGATTTCATCCACTGTATTACTTTATTTCATTGTATACTGAAGGTGATGTCGCTTGCCTAGTTTAGAATGTAGACCATAAACCACGTAATAAGCCAATGTCCGGCTCTTGCACAGAACCAGTATGAAAAGAGGCATGATTCAGTGGCGAAAGCTCCAATGGAGCCTTTGCAAGACACATCAGCTAGCTTGCAACAATAAGTGGTACGAACACCAACCTGAGGGAGTGATAGAAAACGATCGGGCAAAGATCTTCTGGGCCAATAGACCAGACGCGACGTTGATTGACAAAATCAAGAAGAAAGTATTGCTCATTTATGTCGCAATACCATGGGCCACCAGAGTAGATGAGAAAGAACGAGAAAAAATCTGTAATTATCAAGACCTGCAAATAGAAATAAGAAGGATATGGGATATGCCAGTGGAAATTGTACTCATAATCATAGGAACACTAGGCACGATCCCAAGATCCCTGAAAAGGAAGCTGGAAGAACTAGATGCATTATTCTCTCCAAATCAGGATGAAATGGAATCAAGGACAGAGGAAACTACATCGGAGGGACGAAACCACAAGAATGAAGGCCCCAGAGAAGTCTCAAGGATTCCACCCCTTAAGGGCACCCTCCACAGGGTTAGACCTCCTCAGAGCTGCTTCCCTGAAGGGAGGCAGGTTTCCTGGCAGGCTGGGGAAGCTGGCCTGGGGAGGACCTAACCACAAGGGTGAGGAGACCCAAAGGTGCCTTTGGGGAAACCATCCCTTAAGTGCACTTTTGTCAGGGGAAGGACCTCTTTAGAGGCTGCTTCCTTGGAGGAAGGCAGGTTTCCTGCCAGGCTGGGGAGCGGACCTTGGTAAGACATCAACCACACTGTTTAGGGGACCAAAGGCACCCTACAGAAACCATCCCTAAGGGCACCTTTGTCAAGGGGAAGGACCTCATTGGAGGCTGCTTCCCTTGAGGGAGGCAGGTTTCCTGCCAGGCTTGGGAAGTAACCCTGGGGAGGACCTGAACAACAAGGGTGAGGGGCCCAAAGGTGCCTTAGGGAAACCATCTCATCAGGGCAACTTTGTTAGGGAGGACCTCCACAGTGGCTGCTTCCCTGGAGGGAGGCAGTTTCCTGCCAGACTGGGGAAGAAGGCCTGGGGAGGACAAGAACCACAAGGTTGAGGGGACCCAAACATCCTAGGGAAACTATCCCTTGGGGCACCTTTGTCAGGGGAAGGACATATTAAGAAGCTGCTTCCCTGGAGGGAGGCAGGTTTCCTGCCAGGCTGGGGAAGCAGGCCTGAGGATTGATTGATTGATTGATTTACGGGTTTTAGGCATAATGCCAAGTACTGAAACAACTAAGGCCATTCAGCTCTGAAATAGAAAATGACAGTGAAAAGGTGTAATAGGTGTAACAGGAGGAAAGCCTCGCAGTTGCACTATGAATGAATTGTTATGAAAGGGTGGAAAGTAAGATGGAAGAAACATATGAAAAGAGGTACAGTATAAGGAACTAAAGCAGGCCTGGGGAGGACCGAACTACATGGTTAAGGGGACCCAAACGCCCTAGGCAAACCATCCCTAAGGACATCTTTGTCAGGGGAAGGACCTTGTTGGAGGCTACTTTCCTGGAGGGAGGCAGGTTTTCTGGCAGGTTAGGGAAACAGGACTAGGGACGGCCTGAACCACAAGGGTTAAGGGACCCAAGGCGACGCAAGGAAACCATCCCAGAAAGGCACCCTTGTCAAGAGAAAGTTCTCCTCGGAGGCTGCTTCCCATTTGTGTATTTTAAGCAACTACCGACTTACAGTCTGTTGCTTTATAAAAAGGATGGCGTTATGACAGCTAAGGAGAACTGTGACTGTTTAGTGATAATGGTCACTGTAATTCTATAAGATATCCATGGAATTGCCTAAAAATTAGAATGATATTTCTATAAAAGTCTATACGTGTGTGTTTGCTGAAAACTCAGAAAATGATAATGTATGACAAAGGTTATGCAATTCGTGTGCCTACTGTGGTTATTAACATATATTATGGCTTCGACCAACTTTCTACGATGTACAGGAAAGCGGTCAACCGGAGGGTACTTCTGATTCACAGTCGTGAATGGCGGTTTGTAGTCGAGGCGCATCGCAAGCGTCTCTCTCTCTCTCTTTCTCTCTCTCTCTGATGGCCGTGTCTAGCAGGGGACTGGGACTGTCTTCTCACTTCTGGTCATATTTGGCATTTTTCAAGGTTTTTGAAACAACTCGAAGTACAAAAGATTGATGTATTAATTATTTACAAGTCGAGACTCATCTTAGAGACATGAACTCCATGAAGGACTCTTGAGTAGATGGGAGATCAAAAGAGAATGATGACAAAAGTCCTCAATTTGATCTTAGGAAAAGTGACATACGTACAAACTAACAAACAGACATGACTTTTGGGGTCATGAGAAAGAATATGATTCAAGACTTGAGCTAGATTCTCATGGGAGCCTGGTCATGAGAAAGAATAAATGAATTCAAGACTTGGCTAGATTCTCAGGGAGCCAGGTCACGTAGACCCAGCGAAATGATGAGGCATATGCTTACAAGAAACATGATGGATTCAGTATTTTGCGACACATTCTGAGTGGACATGATAATTTTGGGAGTTCTCTCCTCCTTGACCAATTACACAGAGCATAACGGTGTTTTTATAATGGAAATAAGATGCATTTCCATTTATATACATATTCCTCAAGAATAAAAGTCCCATTCAAACAATCTGAGTTAAAGCTATAGACTATATTTCTGTGGACTGACTCCCACTCTATCAAGCAGGGTGGGAGTCAGTCCACGGAAGTATAGTCCTTAGCTTCAAGCCAGTGTTTTAATGGGCCTTTTATACCTGACGCGTATACCGTTTTAACAGAAGAAGCTATTTGCAATATATATATATATATATATATATATATATATATATATATATATATATATATATATATATAGTATATATATTCACTTTAGCACGTGATTCATTTATCACACATATCCACATGTGGAAAAATAAGAGGCCTCTCATTTTTCAACCTTGATATATTTATATACATCGTGTTGATATATATAGTATGTATATATATATATATATATATATATATATATATATATATATATATATATATATATATATTTAAAATCACAGTAGATGCGCGTGACTTCATTAAATAAGCGAATACCACAGGAAAATGATAGGCAGAAATCCAAGCGCTTTCTTCTTTCCTAAGACAGTGTCTTAGTAAAGATGGAAGCGCTTGGATCTCTGCCTATCTTTTTCCTGTGGTATTCGCATTATATATATATATATATATATATATATATATATATATATATATATATATATATATATGTATATATATGTATATATATATATATATATATCAACACGAATACCAAATAATAAGACTTACTCTGGAAATGATCCGCACCTATCCAATGAAAAGTTGGGAAAAATGAAGAAACGACGGAAATGAAGAGGAGCATTTCATTTCCCGTAAGACTTAGAGAAACGGGAGAAGCAGAAACCATCCTATAACGTTTTCAGACACAGTGCCACTGAACTTCATAACATTCAAAAGTATGGAAAAGGAAATTGTCGTCGGAAACGGCAATCAGCAAAATTCATGGAATATTTGTGTGTTTGCTTGTATGGTGTTTTTACGCTGCATAGAACCAATGGTTATTCAGCAACGGGACCAACGGCTGCACGTGGCTAAAATTCGTGAAATGTCTTTCCTAAGTATTTCATGAATTTCCTTTCAGCTGAAACTGCTTCATGCAATAACTCCTGCCACGCATGGTTTTATCTTATGCGTAACAAATGTTTAAGTTTCATGCCTCTTTAGTAATTTGACTTATGCGTAACAAATGTTTTTTGTTTAAGTTTCAGTGCTCAGTAATTGACTTATGGGTAACAAATGTTTGTTTCATGCTTCTTTAGTATTTTGGACTTTAATTGCGTAACAAAATTTTTGTGTAAGGTTTCATGCCTCTTTAGTAATTTGACTTATGGGTAAACCAAAATGTTTGTTTCGTGGAATTCTTTAGTAATTTGACTTTATGTCGTACCAAATGTTTAAGTTTCCCATTTGCCTCTTTAGTAATTTGACTTATGCGTAACAAACGTTTAAGTTTCATGCCTCTTTAGTAATATAACTTATGCGTAACAAATGTATAATTTTCATGCCTCTTTAGTAATTTAACTTAGACGTAACAAATGTTTAAGTTTCATGCCTCTTTAGTAATTTCACTTATGCGTAAAAAATTCTTTAACTTTCATGCCTCTTTAGTAATTTAACTTATGCATAACAAATATTTATGTTTCATGCCTCTTTAAAATTTAACTTATGCGTAAAAAATTCTTTAACTTTCATGCCTCTTTAGTAATTTAACTTATGCATAACAAATATTTATGTTTCATGCCTCTTTAGAATTTAACTTATGCGTAAAAAATTCTTTAACTTTCATGCCTCTTTAGTAATTTAACTTATGCGTAACAAATGTTTAAGTTTCATGCCTCTTTAGTCATGTCACTTATGAGTAAAAAAATTCTTTAACTTTCATGCCTCTTTAGTAAGAGCAAATGTTCCTTCTCAGAAATTCTTATAACTTCAATTCAAACAAATTAATTGAAATCATTACGGCTAAATGTTCTGAAGGCAACATTACATTCTCAGCCAAAAGATATAAAAAAACCTTTAATGATTAATTTGTTTTTAATCATGGGTTATTTCCCGGCCTTCAGAACATGATGAGTGCTTTCGCGCCTCTGTATAAGATTCTTTCATTCTTATTAGCAAATTTCTCTTTAAATTTCATATTGAAATTGACCTTATATGGCCTCTCTCTTGTCCTTATTTTTCCACATATAAGTTAGCTTTGATATGTGTACCCAGTAATTGGTATCACTCTACAAACCACTACAGTTTGTTTAGTCAAGATTATTGATATTTGAGGATAAAAGAACGGGCTTGACCCTCATTGTCTTTAATGAGAAAATGAGTTTGACTTTAAAGGTCATTACAGCATCAGCTGCCCGAAAGCTGACTAAATCTTAACTGCACTCAAAAGGATGCTAATCACCATCTTAGTATAATGGGCATTATGTCTGTCAGTCCGTCTGTCTTTCAATCACGGCCAAACGGCTGGTCCGATGGGCATGAAACTTGGCTGGGTCATAGTGGGGACTCCTAACATGGTTTATAATGGGGCTTCATCCTACCTCCTCTCCCCTCCGAAGGGGGTGGGGGTGAGAAGGGATTCCCTGAAAAGGAGCTGGTTCTCCTCGTGAAACGGGGCTGGTAATGCCCGTAGACTTAGTTATGTTACGAATTAATCATAACGAGTCCACGTCGTTAGCCGTGCATCAAATTGGCTAACGCTGAAATATAGTGGTAAATGGCTTTTCCAGTCTCTCCGCTTTTACTTTTCTTTTTGGTGTTTTCCGAATATCAAAGGCGTATTATTGCTAGTAAAAGTAATTATAATAATGATAACAAACAAAACATATTTCCAAATGTTATGCTACCACTAATCACACACAAAGCATTAACGGAAAGGAAATAAAACAATATATTATGATGTAATATAACAGCCATGAAGACAAAAGGGCAGCTGCAGTAATGTGGTGTAAATGACAAGACACATTTGCATATTAACCTCACATTGGATTTTTTCAAGAAAGGAATGTCCCTTTTGCTAAGTATTCACTTTTACATTTGTGTGTGAGAGAGAGAGAGAGAGAGAATGAGAAAGAAGAAGAGAAGAGAGAGAGAGAGATGAGAGAGAGAGAGAGAGAGAGAGAGAGAGAGAGAGAGAGAGAGATGAAAACTGGAAAATGATACGAGGTAAAAATATAATGGAATTATATCATGTAGAGTTACTATGAACAGCTGTTCGTAAGATCGACTTAATATTGTTTAAGTAGATTAAGCAAGGCCAGAAAATTCAACCTGCACATTCCATATTATTCGTTAGGTGGGGAAGGCGCTTCACGTGTACACACTGCAAAGGTTGATTTCAGCGTAAAATCGACTCGCGTCAGTGGTGCCACATATTCCAGGCCACGCGTCTCAATTGTGTGCAGATGGATTGACGTAAGACGGCCTTATATTTACGGCATATCTCTCCAGTCTTATTGTCGAGTAAGGGAATAATCTTTTCATACAAAAGCATTTGTAGCACTCTGGATAATCCACGATGCTTTCTCGCTGTCAGCCTTAACGAGACAGAAGGATTTCCTCTTGGTTGTGACGCTCAAGAAAGCTTTAGTTCTGAAAAGAAACCTTAGAGGGTTCGTTCGTTTCGGTCACTGATCATGCTGGGCTTAATTTTATATTTTCCAGATCCTTAACGCAAAGGGTTTAATCTTATATCTTCCACACCCTTATCATAAATTATCTACCGTTAAATTTCCCAGATCCTTATCACATAGGATCTAGTTTTTTTTTTTTATTTCATTGATACTTTTACAAAGGGTTTGATCAACAACTTACCAGACTCTTATCCTAAAGGATTTGATTTCATATTGGCCAGACCTTTACCACAAGGGATTTGATATTATGTCTCAAGGATCATTATATCAGTAAGAAGTTATTTGATTTTATATTTCTCAAAGCATTACTAAAAACGAATTTAACTTTATATTCCCTAGACTCTTACCACAATGAGTTTAATTGTCAGTCCATCTATTTTATTTATATTCTAGTTTAGGATGAACTATTTCAGATGTTGAAGTTAATGTTGGGTAGTTGGTTCTGACATATGATATTTTATTTTATGGTGAAGCTTTTTGCTCAGTCAAGTACTGCTTGTTTTGAACGCAAATGAAGTAGGTTCCCTAAAAAGAATCAAAGTTCTTGATGGTTGTATTCCCCGTTATTCCACCTCAATAATGATATATCTGATTTGTATACAAAGTATAAATTCAATTTAAACTAAACCCGTCGTTGAGCTAATGTTTACCTTTTTTTTCTCTCTGTTACAATTAACACCTCATTTTATTGATAGCAGGTGTCCTTGTTTTAGATATATGCGTCCACTGCGACTAAGTAAACATTACATATATATAATGAAAAATGAAAACAGACGAATAGCTAACACAGTAAATTTTCAAATGCCACTTTTACTTCAATGGTCGTTTAATAACGTAACATAATATTATAATTCATCACTACCCAATTACGGTAATTTATCGCCTGTTTTGTTCTGTATGACGCCAGTATTTGTTCATATGCCAGTTTGCTTATGGGCATTCAAATCAAATAAAAGAGTTTGAGAAATTATCCATCAACCTTTCACTGCAAAATGTTTTCAGCATATTGCTAAGATTGCTTGAGGCTCAGGATATTTCAGTACCATTTTTATATTTCATATTCATTTCAGAATACTGCAAATGAATTAATATGTCTTCTCAGGAAGAAACTTAACAGTTCACAAAAATAATATAGAAACGGCTCTTCAAAGCACTTGTTACTACAGTATGTGCTAACAACCTTTAATGAAAAGCTAGCTAATTGTATATGAAGTAATCTCTCTCTCTCTCTCTCTCTCTCTCTCTCTCTCTCTCTCTCTCTCTCATTTACAAGTAAAGGTATACTTAATCCCAAGTTTCCTGATCAGATAATTTATTTTTCGAATAATCGAGCATTCACCTAAACGATAATTTTTTTTTTACCCTATACTTATTCCTTTTAATACGTTAACGTAATCCCAACTGCATAAATAAAATCCTATTATTTTTCACGCATAGTGAGCTGGGTATGGATGCATTTATATACCACGCATACACTTCATAGAAGTACACGAACAGATTCTTTATAGAGTGTACCCAATACTCGTGTGACACAATACATATAGGAGTTGGGAACTGTCTTCCCTATCGTTAATGAAAATTGTCAGAAACTGAGTTAGACCTTTTTTTTTTTTGCTTTTTGGAAATACTATAAATATATCTGCCTCCTTCATCCTATGAAGACTGCACTTTGTTTGTGACGATGAGTATCCTGTATCGGTCAAAGCGAAATTTCCCTGTAGGACCTCTTCTGTATACTTGGCACTTTCTAATACTTTTCTGGGACCTGGGCTACATTTTTTTTTTATTACGACGTTATTCTTTCCCGACTGACTTTTTTTCTTCAGGTGGAAAAAAGGGCATATTTATTGTCGGGAGCCTGTGTTTGTTTTGCATTACCTCGTTTTATTGCTGTTACAAATAACAAACCTTATTTTGTCACACACTGGATAAGACTTCTTAGAGATGGTGTGCCATGTTTATTTATATACCCATATTTGTTGTTCTTAGGATACTTTACCTGTTTCTCTAATAATTATTTTTCGGAATAGGCCTTCCAGTCATATATGATTTTCCTCCCTCATTTAGTGTTCTGAATGAAGACTTTATTCAAAGGTAAAAAAGATTAAGCTTCCCCCATTTATTTCTAATGGCCGAATCAAGAATAAAACTCAGCAGCACAAACCTTCAGGATGAATAGCCACTTCATCTTCCTGCTCAGAAGGTGAAAGGCTCATCAGCAGAACGTCAGCACGCAATCCTTTCACACCACACAAATGCTGCTACATTCACGCTGATCTTGCTCTCACACACTTTCTCTCTTCCGGGATGCGAAGGCCCTTTTTAGCCAGGATTTGGGCTACGAAGGTTTTACTCTTGAATTCAATGGAATAAAACCCTCTGACTTCTGTGTCATCGCAAAAACAAGTAAAACATGCACCAAAGTTTCTTCGGGGGAATCGAGTTTTCTGTGCAGCCGCTATAGCGTATAATCAAGGCCAACGAAAATAGATTCATCTTTTGGTGGTCCTCGTTACCAGACGCACCATTATGGCTAACTTTAACCTTGAATGGAATAATAACTACTCAAGGTAGAGGGCTGTTATTTGGTATGTTGGATGATTAGAGGGTGGATGATCAACATACTTATTTGCAGCCTTCTGGCCTCAGTAGTTTTAAAGATCTGAGGGAGGACAGAAAAAAGTGCGGACGGAGAGACAAAGCCGCCACAATAGTTTTCTTCACAGAAAACTAAAAACGGACAAAATTCTTGTTTCTATTTATGCAACTAAACTGCATGCAAACGCACGCGCAGAAACATATCTCCTGCCATGTTCATTGCAAATTCCCTAAAATTACAAGTGTAATTAAAGTCTACTTACTATTTCCTTCAAAAGCAGGCTGTATTCACCACGAACGTTTTGTGCACCGTAGCCCCACATTCCGAGTCGAGGAAAAGGTATTTCGACACTGGAAGTTGTTTCCGAATTAATGCCTGGAATATGGAAGCTGGATTCTAAGCATAATCTTCGTGTGAAATACTGGGGAATAAACAAAGAGGAAGCTGCTTTGGAGAATCGACCCGTGACGGTGGTGGTGGTGGAAAGGAAGAAATCTATCGAGTTTGACCGAAAAACATAATTCAATATTAGGAAGCCTGAGAGCTGAATGCAGCTGGATATTGACATTCTTTTTTATTTTATTTTATTATTGTTAGTACTATGCTATTTCTGTTGCATTGATTAATATCAATGGGAGTAACTATTGATTACAGTATAACTACTACTACTCACTAATTATGGTATTTCCGTTTTCTTTTATAAAATATCAGTGGATTTTGGCACTCTAATTATTTCCTGATGAATTGAGCGTCTGATTCATTTGTGACTGCAGCAATTACTGTCTAGTTTCATTCTTCCATTGTTCTCTTCGTCTGTTGAATACGAATCTTCGTTGCAGACATTCAGGACACCTTTGACAATGGACAGAAATTCGGAAGCGTTTTAATTGACTTCAGCTCCAGCTTCGTCTTGGGTAACAATATAGTTTGTTTGATTTAGAATTGAGGCGTTGTAGGCTATGCACATAATACTAAACCCAGTTTCTTAACTGATGAACAGCAAAGGGTTGTTGCAGGTACTTACAGTGAGCCTCGATCAATTATGTCTGGGGATCCACGTAGTATCTCTTCCAGGATCTTTGTTGATTGTGATTGTAAGTAATTAGGAGCAAAATAAAATATATAGATATTGCAATTCATTTAGCGGTTATTCACTCTTTCCAAGAATGAAATAAGTTGTCTACTTATCCTTGACAGATTTATAGAGGATCAGTAAGTATCTTGTTATTGGGGGTTCAATGTGACCTCCAGCCAAACTAGAGCATTGATCAGATGAGCTTGCACCACATCCCCTTTCCATGATTCGAGGTATAAAGGTAATTCAATCAAAATTGGCAATTTTCAAATGGCTTTCTTTTCCTACAAATATGAAAATCTTCATGTCAAACGATTCAGACATTTCGATTTGCCATCGCTACAATATTCTGATATATGGTCTATGGTCATTTCCTTTCTCTTAACACTAATTTTGATTCAGATCAATGTTATGATATACCTAGTTTGGTCATCTAGTGCAAGTTGTTTCCACAGAAACCTTCTGCAGCAGCAACCTTTCATCTATGGTCCTTTGGAAAGAGTGTGTTACTCGATTTACAAATCATCAACAGCCATAATCTGTTGAAGCATCATAATATCATCCGCCCAATGAAATATTTTCTTTTACTCTATACTGCAAAACTGTGGAAGGTATTGCTGAATATGCTATGGATGATGATGGTTATAAATTTCACGAAATCTGTCGTGCTGTTTTCATTTATTCAGGCAGTAAACCTACAAACTACGTTGTTGTTGTTCTTGTTGAGGGGGTAGGGAAGGTCTATGGAAGATATTATTAAAAATGTCTGAAAAAGATGTTTCGCATTGAGTTAAAGATACAGGAATTTTAGGATAGGGCATTTATGATTTATTTATTAGAATGAAAATGTAAGAAATAAATAATGGGTATGTTAAACAGTACAGAAAAAGTATTCATAACAAAATATAGCGCATTTATTTTAATTTTCGTTGTGAAACAAGGCTCTATTTGACTGTAGATTTTAGCACGATTTAATTTAAATTTAAAATTAGGAATATGATGTTTACAACTTATGCGTGAGGGCGGGGTCGGGGTGGGGGGGTGGGGGTTGGGGGAATCTTGCACGCATCCCGAGTAAGCTGGAGGTCGGATCACACCTTGTTTACTATGCACTGCAAAACTGTAGAAGGTAATGTTGATGTTTATAAATTTTCACAGAACCTGTCATGTTCTTTTTCAGCACTTTTTGCCACTTCCCCAATATTGTCATTGTTCTCAATAAGTTAACTGCGTTTATATCCAGTTGTCCCTTAGTGATTTGTAGGTGTGTCAGCCGACCAGTTCTCAGAAAGCCATCACGGATGATGTTGCTAACTCTGTTTTTTCCTACTCTTGATGTGACCTACTGCAGCCTACAAATATTATATAAGTATATATATATAAAATATATATACATTATATATATATAATATATATATATATACATTATACATACCTGTATAAATATGTATATAGCATTCAAGCTACAATGTCCTTTAATATCTAATTCCTCTGCTCTACCTCGGAATTGATATATTTTCATATATGTACCGAAGGGGAATTTTTATTTGATAATAATTTCATCCCCTCATGGGATCGAACCACCGTCCAATAGACAGGCACGAAATCAGGACCGACATTGACGTTACCGATTCGGCTAACAGTGAGGCTATAAGTTTATATCTCGATTCTGACCTTAGAAATCACTGTTGAACTCGGTTTTTTCATAATTAGAATCGATATGAACCCCCTCTACCATGTTAGTCGATTCAAACGTTTGGCACACGTAGCCATATTATGAATAATTATCACATCACCGTGATTCATATAAATCATTCGAGCTACAAATGTCCTTTAATATATAATTTGCTCTACCTTGGAATTGATATATTTTCATATATGTAACGAAGGGGAATTTTTAGTTGATAATAATTTCGTCCCCTCATGGGATCGAACCACCATCCAACGGACAGGCACGAAATCAGGACCGACATTGACGTTACCGATTCGGCTAACAGTGAGGCTTTAAGTTTATATCAATTCTGACCTTAGAAATCACCGTCGAACTCAGTTTCTTTGTAATTAGAATCGATATGAAACCCCCTCTACCATGTTAGCTAATTCAAACGTTTGACGGGACGAAATTATTATCAACTAAAACTTCCACTTTGGTACATTTATGAAAATATATGTGAGGTCATTCAGCGCTGGAAGGGAACCTGGGGGTGTAAATGTTTAAAAGGTGTAAAAGGGAGTAAACCTCAAAGCAGTTGCACTGCGAATTCACTGTCAAGAAAGGGCGGAAGTAAGAAAGAAGAAAGAAATAGGAACAGAGGTAAAGTAAAAGGAATGGAAGGAGTTGTAGCTAGAGGGCCAAAGGGACGCTGCAAAGAACCTTAAGTAATGCCTACAGTGTACTACGCAAGGTACACTGACAGCACAATCCACCTACAGGGATTATCATGATATAGCTATTTATTATTATTGTTGTCATTGCTATAGTAGATTCTCACATCAACTGTGCGTCTGATGTTTAGGCCAGTCCCTTACGACGCTCCTGATTGGCTGTTGATAAGCCAATCACAGGGCTGGAAACTCTCAGTCACTCGAGAGAGTTCACATAGGAAGGATGTATGTTCCACCTCTCCTGAGGAATACGTCTTTCAAAAGCATCGCTCAGGAGAGGTGGAACATACATACTGCCTATGTGAACTCTCTCGAGAGACTGAGAGTTTCCAGCCCTGTGATTGGCTTATCAACAGCCAATCAGAAGCGTCATCAGGGACTGGCGTAGACATCAGATGCACGGTTGATGTGAGAATCTACTGTAGTATTATTACTGTGTCTGAGATGAAAATAGGATATGAAAGACATAGGTTTATTCATTTTCGCAAACTTGGAATAATTGTCTGAACGATTGTCTGAACGATAGTCTGTATCGTTAGCAAAAACACTGTGTATGGGTTTGTCTGAATGCAAAAATGGGCGGAGTTTTGGGTCTGAACGATCTCAGCGGGAACCTGTCACGACCAAGGTTGCTGGCTTGCGACTTATGTCTGTCAGACACAGGTCGTGCAATGTATGTGTCTGTCTGCCGATATAACGCTACGGCGCGTGTCTCCTCTAGAGATGATGCCACGTCTTCCAGAGAAAAAATCTTTGTCCAGACTAAAATCGGTGCGGAGATCGTTCATACTGTCTGAATAGTGTGTGTGTGTGTGTGTGTGTGTATGTGTGTCGATAACGACAATCGTTCAGACAATCGTTCGGTGTATGGGGCCCTTAAGACTCGGAGCTCTCGGGAACTATAAGTTAAGTAGAACTTAGTTTACCAGACCACTGAGCTCATTAACAGCTCTCCTAGGGCTGGCCCGAAGGATGAGATATTTTTTACGTGGCTAGGAACCAGTTGGTTACCTAGCAACGGAAACTACAGCTTATTGTGGGATCCGAAACCAAATTATATTGAGAAAGGAATTTCTAATCTCCAGAAACAAATTCCTGATTCCACGCGATAGTATTCTTTTTTTATCTTTTATTATAAAAATACAATTGCATTTTAATACTTTACATTGCTGGAATAATTCTCTTAATACAAAACTTATATATAAATTTAGATAACATTTTGGTACAAAAACAATATAAATCATAATCAAAACGTATAGTTTAAGAATTCTTTAGTGACATACTTGGAAATATTGCTTGTATATCTACATTTAATATACTACATCCTTAGTGATTCTAATTTATTTTTCAAAAGAACAATTATATTTTGGCAGCTGTTATTGTGTTTATAACACATCCACAAACAATGCAAATAGCCTGTGACCAATAAAATGGCAGTTTTTTTTATCAACAATTGATTTTCCTGCTATATCAAAGAATAATAGTTTCAAGAAACTATAATCATTTAGTTTAGAGCATTTCCTAAGAACAGAATTAAACCAACTCGGGAACTACAAGTCGACGACGAACCATTTCTCTATATCTCATAAGAACCTCTTATGCTTCCCCAACCACTCACTTCTGACACAGTTCAAGCTCCGCCTATTTAGCCGGCGCCTGATATCCCCGGAATTCGCCGAAGTGAACTTGTGGCGCAAGTCCGCTTGTGGCAAATCTGGTTTCCGAGGTGATTACTCAAGGACACTCAACCGGCGCACGCGATCGCTTCGTTATGAGGTCGAGAGCGGAAGAGCGATCGCAAACTTTTGAACCGACGCTGAACAATACAATCAGAACTTGGAGTAAGCTGCGTTTCTGAAGTGATCTCTCCGCTCGTCGAAATGCAGCAACGATTTCGCTCTGAATATTCACATCGGCGGAGTCTGGTATCCGATTGCAAATTCACCGGGCTATTTCCACGATGGATGCGAAATTATACAATATTCCTTCGGTCGAACCAATACATCGCTGGGTTTACAGTGGGAAAAAAATAACAATCTCCCAACCACACACGCACACACACACAAATCACACCTCCTTTCTCGCAAGTCTGTGCAACAAGAAGTTAGGTAATATTTTCGTTTTCCCTGAATATTTGATTAAATGGGGGTTTGAATTCATTCATCCTGACTTTTGAGAAAAGTAATCATGAACTTGCAACCAAATAAACACTGTCTAACCTTATTTATTCCCACAGAAGGTACGACAATTACTTATACTATGATCAGTTCTTGAATTGTATTTTTGCTTACTTGCGGAATAAGCCTACAGACTACTTTGCTGTTGTTATTGTTCCGGATGAACAGAGTTCTGTAATTAGTAAACCACAGGAAATACTTTCCAGCAAATTCATTTTGCGTTCAAAGGAGCATTGAAGGATCATAAACCACTGAGGAAACCATTATATTTTTTATCTTCTATCACTCATAACAATATCTAGAGTACGATCTACTATAAGATTCAGGGCCTCTGTAACACTGTTTTTTGGACTTTGCTCCTTGTCAAAGCATCGGATGTAGCTGAAAGTTGACATATGTATATTTTACAACCACACACAAATTTTGTCAGCATTATCAATAACCTAAACCCGATAGTTTTAATTTTTATAGAGTAAAAATTATCTAGCCGACGCCATGCCCAATGATTACGAGCCAAGAGTCGAAAAACATTCATTACGTAAGCAAAGTAAACACCTTTTGACGAAATGTTGCGCCGCCCATCCACTAGACAGAAACCCATTCACCTTGTTCCATCGGCTCTGAAACCCAAAGACTTTATGAATGGCGGAACGATACATAGATGTGGGTGGGGTATCTGTGTTAGCGTAGTAATACTATTATAGCAGTAGTGCCGCAACAGTATAGCAGTAATATACATGAATTAAATGTTTAGGCCAACTGCTGGGATCCTTGAGGATCATTTAGCACTTCTTACAACTACTCGAGAAATGAGTTTTTATAGCCAGAAGTTAAATTTTCTAATCCAACAATACCCATGATAGCCTTCGTGTTATCCTGAATTATAACGAGGCCAAAGTGGGTGGAACCTCATGAAGTTATCATTCTGACGATAATTATTGGTGAAGGTAAATAGGTAGATAACCAATAAACAAAAATTGCATGACATTGGATATAGCAGTTATCAAATCAAGCTTGTCTACTATGTTTTTAAAAATTACCATCTATTCCCTACATCTTGTCAATCTGATTGTGACCTATAAAGCAGACTGTAATTTCTTAGGAAACTTATATTGGGAGTTAGAATAATAATCGAAGTGTTTTTGTATTTATTAACATATTTTGTTGGTTTGTTCATTATGACAATTATCAGTGGAGAGGTTCAGAGTTCATAAAGGTGTGCTGCTTTGCTTGTATTTAAATTTGTTTGTCATTGTTGCCAGAGGTCTAGCCTTCGTTACGTATAGCCAATCATCCATCGAGAAAGAGGGAAGAAATGCTGTCATAAGTTACGTAACGAGTGCGTTCGAAACCTTTTCTCTGAGTAAGTTGGCCCGTCTTCAAAAAAAGTCACTTTTACATTGTAAGTACCAAATTTATTCAACCTACGTAATGCAGAATACAGTCAAAATTTATGTGTAGATATAATGTGTATTCTGAATAAGCGTTATATTTATGAAATGCATAGATAAAAAGTTATTGCGAAAAAACCGTGTTACAGAGGCCTGAATCTCATAGTAGTATAGTGTTGTCCAAACATTTTCGCCTATTGTACCCATTATTACCTTCTCCTACTGTTACTTACCCCACCCTAGCCCACCATGCTGACCAAACTCAGTTTTATTTAGGATAATCATGCAAATAGTATATTAATTATGAAAAGACTGCATTATAGGAGTGTTGGTCAATAAATTCAAATTTATTACACAAATAAAAATGATGATTTATTAACAAAATGATTGAAAATTACTTACACAACTTAATGTGAGATGTGAGGCTGACGTTCACTGATGGGATGTTTCTGTTGTGTGTGTGTGTGTGTGTGTGTGTGTGTTCCTTGTTTGTTCACGTCAAGTTAGAGCTCAGAATCTGACGCACCGATCATGAATCATCATCCCTGGGTAGATCCACTTTCCTTTTCTGAGTCTGACGATTGAGTCCAAGGACTCCTATTTTAAGTGTGGGAAGGGTAACAAATTCTAGGTGCGAACTGCCATTTTCTGGTAATTCCTTCATATCTTTACTATTCCTTTCTATCAGGGATCCATCGACAATTATACATAATTCTTATTACTTCGTGAACGCCTGCCTATTGGGTAATCAACGGGATTCTTCTGTGCATATTTCTGAGATGTGTTGACGTGTTTTTAGGCACTACTTAAAGATTGATTGATTGATTGATTGATTGAAAGTTTTCTGTGATCCTGATACCGAAGGTCATTGACGCCGGCACTACTTAAAAAAGGCCTACTTCAGTGCCATTATATGACCCTGAGGAAAACCTCAAAGCAGTTGCACCATGAAACAATTGTTAGGAGAGGCTGGAAAGTAAGAGAGATTATGAACGGAGGTACAGTAAAAGGAATGAAAGGGGTTGCAGTTCGGGGCAGAAGGAACGCTGAAAAGAATCGAAGTCATGCCTACAGCAACGCAGTGAATATGCAGTACATGAATCGCTAAACTCAATAAAGACAGGGTCATTCCTAAAGTTTATGTTTATGGAATTCTCAGTTACTTATTAGAACCATAAGTGACACTAAAAATGAAAGTATCGCAAGAACAAGACGATAAGATACATACAATATCCATCTTCATGTTATGTAGACAAATCCATAATGCTATACGAGAATGTTCGGAGACCACAAACTTCAGTTAATGTGATCGATTTACTCCATAAATGGTTCCCTCTCTCCAAAATTGACATAACTACATTTCCTAAACACTAATTACAAGCGCCTCAGTGGCGTGATCGGTATGGTCTTGACCTGCCACCTCGGTGGCCGCGAGTTCCATTCTCGAACATTCCATTGAGGGGTGAGAGATGTGTAGTTCTGGTGACAGAAGTTCACTCGACGTGGTTCGGAAGTCAGGTAAAGCCATTGGTCCCGTTGCTGAATAACCACTGGTTCCATGCAACGTAAAAACGTCATAAAACAAACAACCAACACTGTTACTATTGTCTCTCAGATACCCGACTTCGATCAAAAGTTGACGAAAAACCATATTTAGC
The DNA here is from genome assembly GCF_015104395.2 of Macrobrachium nipponense. Classification (NCBI taxonomy): domain Eukaryota; kingdom Metazoa; phylum Arthropoda; class Malacostraca; order Decapoda; family Palaemonidae; genus Macrobrachium; species Macrobrachium nipponense. Next base: position 28,579,071 of record NC_087203.1, on the reverse strand, counting down.
AAACTGCAAATACTTTGGAAGTTTTGCAATTAACACAGCATCCCTGTCTTTTGTTTTTGTGCCTTCATTGCACGAGAATATGTAAGAGTTCACGAAAATGTTATTGTCACGTATATTCGGATTGTTGTATGAAAACATGTATTCTTCTTCTACCAAACTATCGTATGAGTAATTTCCTCATTGAAAAGTGAGAAGGGTTGCAGGTGAATCTACTTGTTATGTAAAGATTGTCTTGATAAAATCTAGGGATAAAGGTACAGGGGCTCCCAAATTAGGGGTCGGGACCCCAAGTGAGGTCGGAATGCTCATTATGTGGGGGTCATAGAAGGTCATGGGGTCGGTGGGGTGGCTGAGGTACTCCCAGAGAATGGGTATACAAAACATCAAATGAGGGGGACGAGGTATCATGTTAAATTCAATGCTTGGTAGAATAACAGTTTACTAGAGTAGTCTCATTGAGAAAAAAAAAATAAGTTAAATGATAAATAATTATTGTTTTTTTTAAAATATATGTTTTATATAATATTATATATATATTATATATATTAAATATATATAAATTATATATATATATATATAGATATATACGTAGTAGCCTCATGAAAGGTGAAAAATTAAAGACCAGGTACCACATACGTATATATGTGGTTGTATGTATACACATATAATATTTTTTTTCTGGGGGCGGGTCGCACTGAACAGGTGAAGGTGCTGAATGGGGTCGTACTGAGAAAAGCCTGGGAACTCCTGATTTAGGATAATTTATGATTAACACATTATAAAGGTGTGTGATGTCATTTACCAAACAAGTAATTGAACCTTCATAACTGATCGAAAGTATAGCTCCTACTTAATTAAACGGTTTCGTGACTCCATTCAATGTTAAGAAGCCACGTTTCGAACCTCGGTTGATACGAGCAAGAAAGCTTCATTCACAAAGAGCCGCTCTGTTGCTTTTGTGGTCGCTCTTTTACGTGACCCTCGGACAAGGAGGCAAAAAAAGTTAAGTTATGAATATCTTCGTTTTACCAGACCACTGAGCTGATTAACAATTCTCCTAGGGCTGGCCCGAAGGTTCAGATATTTTTACGTAGCTAGGAATCAATTAGTTACCTAGCAACGGGACCTACAGCTTATTGTGGGATCCGAACCCCATTATATCGAGAAATGGATTTCTATCACCAGAAATAAATTCCTCTGGTTCCACGTTGGCCGAGCTGAGAATTTAACTTCGGACCACCGAACTGGTAGCCGAGCGCGAAATCCACTACACAAGGAGGCATAACGGGGGGGGGGGGGGGGGGGGGGGGGGGGGGGGGGGGGGGGGGGGGGGGGGGGGGGGGGGGTGGGGGGGGGGGGGGGTGGGGGGGGGGGGGGTCGGCGAATGCTTACCTTGTTCACCAACGCTTGCATTTTATATTCCCTCGGCCCTGTGGCGGAGAAAGAAGTAGGGAATTTTAACCCAAGACTTTGGTGCGAAAACATACTGAGAAAACTTAGATGAAAAACTCCTCTTTTTTATTTTTTTCTAGCTAGTGTGGTTTCCCCGCCTCTCTGAGGATTTAACTACCAGGGGAACGAAAGAAAATATCTTGATCAATACAGCAGCAGTATCTAAGATAAAATATGAAGATAAATACAGCGGCAGTATCTTAGATGAAATACCAAACTAACTTTTTGAACGGAATCTATATTTTCCACGTATGACCAAACACATCGTTTCGTTGCTGTGCAAATTTTTCCCCAAAATAATACATCTGTTGATAACCTACTTACATCCGAACACCTTTGCTACCCAACTTGTTCAGATAGAAAACTTTATAATATATTGTAAAGCCAAAGCGCAAAAGAACAAAGGAAAGCAAAATGATTTTTAAAAAATGGCCGGTGCTCATGATACTGTTTTAAAAACTGACACGAAGAAATGAGGTAAAGAGAAACATTTATGACTTGACGTGAGAGCCTCAGGTTTGCATAGATTTTTATGGCATCCAACAAACGTATTATTCAGCATCGTTCATTTCCGAGTGTCCGATTTCGTCTGTTGCGAGTGTGCTGGCTTCGGTTTCGCCGTGGTCTTCATGAAGCTGTCCTGCGAGACAAGTTGCGGTATTTATTGATTAGCTTATTTACGTTTTGATGTTTGATTTGGGTTGTTCGAAGATTTCAAGTGTTGGGTCTATTTAAGTTGCAACGCCAGATCATGAACGCTTTTATCCCTCAATATTTGGACGGAGGCAACGAATAGTCAAAATAAGTGAAACGTGGGAAGTTGATGATAAAATATCTTAATCTCGGTGAAACTGATTGTTCCGTTACAATATCTATTACCTTCTATTCAACGTCATAGTCAGCACCATAGTTCCATATGCTGCTTTTCAGTTTTCTGTAAAAGAAAACTACTGAGATGAATCTGTCTGTCCGTCCGCACTTTTTCTCTCCAGCCTCAGATCTTAAACACTACTGAGACTAGAGGGCTGCAAATCGGTATGTTGATCATCCCCCCTCCAATCATCAAACATACCAAATTGTAGCCCTCGTGCCTCTGTAGTTTTTATCATATTTAAGGTTACAGTTAGCCATGGTCGTGCGTCTGCCACCACCGGGCCGTCCCTAGCTGTAACTCCTTTCGTTCTCTTTCCTGTATCTCCTTTCATATTCTCTTTCTTCCAACTTACTTTCCACCCTCTCCTGACATTTGATTCATAGTGCAACTGCTTTAAGGTTTTCCTCCTGTTACACTTTTGTAACCTTATACTAACAATTTCCGCTCCAGCGCTGAATGACCTCATAGGTCCCAGTGCTTGGCATTTGGGCTAATTTCTATATTCAATTCAATTCAACCACCGGGCCGTGGCTGAAAGTCTAATGGGCCCTGGCTGAATGTTTCATAAAGCATTTTGTGCTGTACAGAAAACTCTATTGCACCGAAGAAACTTCGGCGCATATTTTATTTATGTATTCATGATACGTCCCCAATCTCCGGATGAAAATGCTTTCGTTTTTCATGGCTGAACTGATGATGGTGGCTTTTGTGGGAAGAGGATGTGAAAGTAAAGCAAAAGGCGACGACAATAACATAAGGTGAAGTAAAAGCATAACACGGGAAAGTAAAAGCAAATATAAATGGCTGCCACGTCTAGTAGTAGTTCGACAAAGAATGAAATGAATTTTGCTCTCACACACACACGAGAGAGAGAGAGAGAGAGAGAGAGAGAGAGAGAGAGAGAGAGTTGAGGACAGGTAAATCAGAAAATCCTAGGCTAGTTGAAGCAGCGAAGTTTTATGACCTAATGAACCCTTCCAAAGAGCGTGCGGGAGATTTCCCGTTAAATAACGCAGATTAAGTTCAGAGTAGGAGCTTAAAGGGACTGATGCCGTGGATGCCCTGAGCGAAGGGAATTCGCTGTTGATCGACAAATGCAAAAGAAAAACAGATGTGGTAGTTGACCCAATGTGGCTGCGTGTCAGCATCATCTGGGGTCAAGTCATGAGACATTTTATGATGAATATATTTTTTATATATATATATTATATATTATATCTATATATATATAATATTATTATATATATACATATATATATATATATATTCATTAAGCTACAAATGTCCTTTAATGTCCAATTCGCTCTACCTCTGAATTAATATATTTTCATGTATGTTAACCGAAGGGGAATTTTCTGGTTGATAATAATTTCGTCCTCTCGTGGATTCGAACCACCCACCAGCGCACAGAGGAGAAATCAGGACTTCAGTGTTGAGACCGACTCGCCCTAAAATGGTAACTCACTGAAGTCCTGATTTCTCCTCTGTGCGCTGGTGGTTCGAATCCACGAGAGGATGAAATTATCATCAACCAAAAAATTCCCCTTCGGTTAACATGCATGAAAATATATAAATTCCGAGGTAGAGCGAGTTGGCTATTAAAGGACATTTGTAGCTAAATGCATATATATGAATCAAGGTGAAGTGATAAAAAAATTATATATATATATAATTATATATATATATATCTTTTTCTGTGTATCTTTAGTTGCTGTGAACATGTGTTGATAATAAGACAAAAATACTTAGCATCTCCAGTGTTTCAATTTTCTTCATGGCTGTAACTTTGTTCATATATTTGTGTGTGTGTGTGTTTCTCTGATATGTATGTGTATATATATACATGTATAATTATATCTTTGTGTATATATATATATATATATATATATATATATATATATATATATATATATACAAAGATATAATTATACATGTATATATATGCACATACATATCAGAGAAACACACACACACACAAAATATATATATATGTATATGATATATGATATATATATATATATATATATCATATATATATATATATATATATATATATATATATATATATATATATATATATATATATATATATATATATATATATATATATATGCATATAATTATATCTATATATATATGTTTGTATTTGTATATATACACACATATAATGAGAAATTCATAAAAACAAATTTATTTCCACTCAGGAACAATCGCACAGATATCATCTAACCGTCCATACGGACAAACAGTCATCTAAACCGACGCTTTACGAATTAACTTGGTAAAAACCAACAAGTAGAGTGATGAAGTCATTAGCTGAAATCCCATAGGCCATGACAATAGAATTCCCTTTTAAATCCGATCAAAAGGGATTTTCCTCGGCGATTATTTCAATATGCTGTGCTGTGAATTTTCCCCCGCTCGAATTCCAAATGGACTTTCCCCAACACAGTTTTTCCAATTATTTTTTATTCAGCTTAACTTAACTTGCTAGAGCAGCTTTGTACTGAGCGACCTGACAAATAGTCTCAATGCAATTTCACTGAGGCCATTTTGAAAATTCTTGGCTATATACAATTTCGTTTCATTCCGTATAAAAAACGCGATATGATCAAAGACTCAAACGTCCGTTCGTCTACACATATGTAATCAGAATAAAGTCAAAGCAACCGAAACCCTTCAATATAACTGTCTCCTCTGAAACTTCCTATTGAAGAAATTCACTTATTTATCCTTCTTTCACACGTTCACAGATTGTGAGCGATTCCTCAAAAGAGAATGTCAATCCACGTTAACTATTTTACAGAATGGATAAGGGAGAAGAAGTGCAATAAAAAAAAAAGATTATGCAAAAAGTCCCTCGACAAAAGCTTCCTTTAGTTATTGTTTCGTTTTGATATATAACTTGAGAGCGAGACGGGAATAACAAGAACGAGGGAGAGGTGACAGAAAAATTAATGAAAATAAAGTGCACTGCAAAGGAGTCTGGAAGATGCTCATGTAAATAAAAATGAAAAGAGTAAGTCAAGGGAATATGAAAATGAATTTGAAACAAGAATATATTCGTAAGCGGATTAACGTGGGTGCGACCATTTAAAAATAAAAGGAATAAAATGGTAAATGTTGACATTTAAAAGATAATAAATATATGTCAGTGATGGAGCGCACACTACTAAGTTTTGATTTAACAAAAAACAAAACAAAAACTAAAAAAACTGCATTTCAGGTGATACACAAGAGACAATTTTGTCTCATAAAAATAATAATTAATCAGAAAATAGACTGAGAAGATGCAATCATGAATTAAGCATTTGGAAAATTTTCTTCAACGTTCGATTTTGGCTAATTATGATTAAGCGAAGATGAGGTTACATTTATATTATCAGGTTTTCGCAGAAAGTTGTGTGGGGACTTTAACAAAATTTTTCTTCTTGGCTATACGAGTAAATGCCGAATGAACTGTTATTACCGGACTGTATAACAGGAAGGTCTGTCATTCAAATCTAAAACCCCCCACTATTTTGCTTAAACCGTGTCTCTGCCTAAAATTTATTATGTTTTTCAAAAAAAGCAAACAAGAGGTCGAAATAGGTTAATTTGTGGTATAACTGGCGTGATTTCGTTTGCTAATTGGAGATCAGTTAAGAGTTTCATGGTTCGGGTTTGAACGGCGATTTCACCTTCTATTTCGCCCATCAAATTCGTTAGGCTTCATCATTTCCGGCCTTCATAACGGTGATTCATGCCTGCTGGCGTTCCTGGCTTGGGAGCAATTTCAGTTGGTCCATTTCATCCATTACAGTTATTATAACTATCGGTAAGTAAAACTTGCAACAATCCTCAGCGAAATTGATGTGTTCTCTCTCAGAAATTTAGTTCGCTCTTTGGTATACGGAGTCCTTTATTATGAGAGACGAGAAGAACGAAAGACTTATTATTATTATTATTATTATTATTATTATTATTATTATTATTATTATTATTATTATTCAATGTGAAAAAAAAACACTTATAACGGAACATGAGGAAGCAGCCATCAACTGCTTAAGAATACAAAGATTCTGTGGGAAATACAAGAATATGGCAATGGTTAAAATAAGGATAAATTAAAGATGATACAAATAAATTAACAAATGCATGAATAACTAGAAAATAAATACATAAATAAATCAAGAATATGGAATGATCTGATAGTTAACCTCGTATTTCATTGATGTAAAACTGAACAGAATTTTAGGATGAAGATAAATGCTTCAATTAAAACGGGGAGAATTGGAGGAAGCGAAAAGGACGAAACAAAAGGACACCAAAAAGGCCACAGAACAAAAAATCAAAACAAAAGAAAGACCACGTGACCAATGACCTTTAGTCGTCTCAGTATTGTTGTTGTTGCTAGAAATTAAGCTGGCCTTATGCGAGCACGGGCTCTTGCTCACAGAGCAGTCCGTAGACGTCACAGCGTTACTGGGAATCTTCACCAATGGCAGACAACGCTGGCATTCACCCACAATACCTGCATGGTTTCGTTTGATACATTGCCAATTAAGACTGTAGGTAGAAGATATGGAGATGTAGTACTCGGACGTCTCCTGATGGGAGCCTACGATCGAGAATCAGCCAATCAATCAATATCAGTCACTCAAGAATGTCTTCAGTGGTTTGGTATTATCAAGTACTTTCTTTTGATCGCGGCAATGTTCTAATTGTGTCAGTTTTTTTTTTTATTCTGATGACTGTAATACGTTTTCTTGGAACTAATAGTTACTATCTAATAGCGTTAATGTTACAGGTTATATATCTGTATGTATTCTTAAACTTACCTATTGTTTTTAAAGCATAAATATAGTTAGATATGTTACCATAACAGAAGGTATTCTACAATCTATGCACCATTTCCATTTAATAGTCAGTAAACATAAAAAATACGTCTATAAAACAATATAAAATTATTCCGGAGTCCTTTCCTCGAATCCTAGAATTATTCATTGAAGTTGACAATCTTTTCTCCGCATAGCGTTTGGAGGAGCAAAAGTCCTTCTATCAAATGAGCATTCACTGGTTCCAGTTTCTCAGACAGACGATTAATGGATCTCACCTTCACTGCATAGAGCGATAAATTTTCGTTAATTTGGAAAAATTAAAGTGAAAAGTTCTTGTATGATGGTTGTCAATGGGTGAAGAAGAACAGGAAAAAAGGTTACCAAAAAAGAACCACTATTCAATTTTGCAACAAGGCGTCTTCTGAAAAAACATTTGTCTTCCATAAGCTGATTATCTACAAATCTTCAAAAGCAACGTCAGCTCCCCTTCCAGAAGAATGTGAGCCTTGGTATTTTCAATATTGACGTAGTGCCCCCTTTTTTTCTTACCCGTTCGCAGCTAGGCCTAATCCTAGATATTAAGAATGAATTATTAAAGCAGAAAACTTATAATACCAAATCTTAACAGGCGTAGGTCAGAGTAATGTGCCATTACCAAACAGGAATTGCGTTGCTTAGACATTAGAAACGTACATTAGGCTTCTAGTGCCCATACATAAATGATACTTGGGCAATGCCTTTGTAGTAAAAGATTTTACAACATGTTATTTAATAAGTTTTGTGGATTGAGTGGACATCATATGATTTAACACAGCGCCGATTTCAAATTTAGTTACATGTATAATCCCTGATCTTTGTGTGGATGTGCTCGAAATGGCGTTATCCGTGGTGAAAACTGACCCTTTCTTCCCTGTCTTCCTTTCTTTCTTTCTGTAATTCTTCAGCTGAAAACCATTATTGATAGACAACAGACTACAGGTCTTAGCAGTGGTTCCCAAACTAGGGGCCAAGTAGCAGAATGCAGGCGGTCATACTCTCAGGATAAGTATGTATAAAACCAAAGGAGTTGAGTTGGTAGGCAGCCGTTGGGGGCAACTTACAGGTTAAGTACAGGTTCGTACTCTAAGTATGGACATTTCTTGTGCACTATATTATTTCTTTAGTACCATTTCAATAATGACATAGTATTCATCGAAAGGAAAGTTCATTGTCTTTATTAATACTTTACAAAAGAAAAATAACAAATCCATGCAATCAATAAAATTACAGGATTTGCTAGTGTAGGACTATAGACAGTCACTGTAGTCATAGGTTAAGCTGTGCGGTGGGCGGTGGGCCATGGACAAGTATCCTGTATGAAAAGTGAGAGGGTAACGACCAGAAAAGGTTTGGGAACCACTGCATTACAAGCTCCACAGGAAATCAATCTGTTCTGTAGAGACGAGAGAGAGAGAGAGAGAGAGAGAGAGAGGTGGGGGGCAAATCATAGGAAAAGGTGATAAATGAATGAATATGAGGGCATAGAAAATAAAAATTATATGTCTGATATCAGGAAACGGCAGCAGAGAGCAGGAATGAATTTACTCCTCGCTTTAAACATTTGTAGAGCAGAGGATTCTGCAATTGCACTTGGTAAACTATTCCACATTTTAGCCGCAGCCAAGATACAAACTGCTAGCAAACTGGGATAGTATCAAACCTCATACCAGAAGCAGCTGCCAAAGAAACACCCACGTGATCATTTTAAATATATAAAATATATTAATAATCTACTATGAGATTCAGGGCCTCTGTAACACGGTTTTTTTGGACTTTGCTCCTTATCAAAGCATCGGATGTAGCTAAACATTGACATATGTATATTTTACAACCACACAAATTTTGTTAGCATTATCAATAACCTAAACCCGATAGTTTTAATCTTTATAGAGTAAAAATTATCTAACCAATGCCATGGCCAATGATTACGAGCCAAGAGTCGAAAAACATTCATTATGTAAGCAATGTAAACACCTTTTGACGAAATGTTGCTCCGCCCATCCACCAGACAGAAACTCATTCACCTTGTTTCATCGGCTCTGAAACCCAAAGACTTTATGAATGGCGGAACGATACATAGATGTGGGTGGGGTATCTGTGCTAGCGTAGTAATACTACTGTAGCAGTAGTGCCGCAGCAGTATAGCAGTAATATACATGAATTAAACGTTTAGGCCAACTGCTGGGATCCTTGAGGATCATTTAGCACTTCTTACAACTACTCGAGAATTCGAGAAATGAGTTTTTATAGCCAGAAGTTAAATTTTTTAATCCAACAATGCCCATGATAGCCTTCAGTGTTATCCTGAATTATAACGAGGCCAAAGTGGGTGGAGCCTCATGAAGTCATCATTCTGACGATAATTATTGGTGAAGGTTTAAAGCCAAAATATGGTACCGGCTATTTTTTTTCCACTAAATAGGTAGATAGCTAGTAAATAAAAATTGCTTGACACTGGATAAGCAGTTATCAAATCAAGCTTGTCTACTATGTTTTTGAAAATTACCAACTATTCTCTACATCTTGTCAATCTGATTGTAACCTATAAAGTAGACTGTAATTTCTTAGGACACATAGAAGTGTTTATGTATTTATTAACATATTTTGTTGGTTTGTTCATTATGACAATTATCAGTGGAGAGGTTTCAGAGTTCATAAAGGTGTGCTGCTTTGCTTTTAAATTTGTATATCATTGTTGCCAGAGGTATAGCCTTCGTTACGTATAGCCAATCATCCATCGAGAAAGAGGGAAGAAATGCTGTCATAAGTTACGTAACGAGTGCGTTCGAAACCTTTTCTCTGAGTAAGTTGGCCCGTCTTCAAAAAAAGTCACTTTTACATTATAAGTACCAAAATTTTTCAACCTACGTAATGCAGAATACAGTCAAAATTTATGTGTAGATATAATGTGTATTCTGAATAAGCGTTATATTTATGAAATGCATAGATAAAAGGTTATTGAGAAAAAACCGTGTTACAGAGGCCCTGAAATCTCATAGTAGTGCTATTATACTCACTGTATCGTATTACAGCAAACGCAATTCCTACTGGACAGTTATAAAGAGTTTAAGGCGGTATTGCAGAAAGCAATACTAGTAACACGGTTTTCTCTCATTTCTAACTGGATTGACTTGACTTTACAAAGTTTATGGAGGACCTGTGATGTGGCTACTGTCTTCCATTTCATCCAAGACTCTCCTTTCTCATTCGTATAATCAGCATTCTTTCATTATTGTCTGTGTCAAGAGCAAAGACAGGAATTTTCGAAAACAACGATGTACTGCGTCGTACATAGGTCTAGGGAGATTTTACGAAAAAGGGCTCTGATTCAAATTAAGACCTCATAGACCTCAACGACTGTCAGTGACATAAATACCGAACCTCAGGATGAACTGTTGGTGTTTTTATAATTTTATAGACGAGGGAAAGAATGAAATAGCTGACCTATTAAGCTTTTACACAGTCCGCACATTTTCTCCTACATTGTACTATAGATTTAACCAGATATTACCACCAGTACCAAGCTAAATTTCACATAAACTGAATCGTTATAGCTACAGTAACTTTGTACCTGCAATTTCTGAAGTTCCCGGAGTGAGGATATGAGTTCACAAAGATACAACTCATTAGCTGACGTCAGCTACTAAATTGTATAAAATGTGTTCGAATATTAACAATGGGTAGGTAGCGACAGTGTGCTATACATATCCTTACGATGATTAGTCGACATATGGTTCACTGAATTTTCTGTAACAAATACGATCACTTAATTGAGTATAATTTTTATACATACTTAAGGATAAAATAACATAGCAGTGAATAATGTGGACAGATATAAACTTTACATAATCGGCGGTTATTGTTTTTTCAGACTCGGAACATCGTATATCTATTTCCCGGTTCTTCAGGGCATTGCAAATATTACAAAATTCTTTAAAGTGTAGTTTCTCGAGAGCATGATAAACATACGATTATAGCTTACAAAACTGAAGTATACGACACTGCGTTCTCTCACCAGGAATGTAGCGGAATCAAAACAGATATGAATGTAGTATTCTATTGATTCAAATGTGAATCAGCAACCAGTTCTCTCCGACGCAACTTCGAGCATCGGGAATTAATTGTTACAATGAGTAAAAGCTACTTATGGAAACGAGAAAGGAAATTAGTACTTATTGGGGAGGGAAAGTTGGATGAAAAATCCCAAGTCCTCCGTGAACTTTGCAAAGTGCAACATTAGTTACTCCGGTCACGGACACGACGGAATCGTGTGTCTAGTCAAGAATAACAAAACTATCCAAATAAGTTAATTGTTCGCTTTCTGCAGTAGCGCCTAAAAGTTTTGATTAACTGTGTGACAAAACCTGTTTGCTACAGCAGAATGCTTAGAGTATAATAGCAATTAGTTATTAATATCTTCTGTTTTGTCTTTTATATATGTGGTTTTATATGTGTCTCTTTTGCTGTGCGTCGTTTTGTATTGCCATGTTTCATACTACTCAACTCAACTTGGGTTTTATCTTGGCTACAGCTCAAATATCATCCCCGCTTTCTGTTGACGTCTCCTCAATTCAGCTGCAACAGTTTTATCTTCGATTCCCTCAATTTATTTATTTATTTATCACCTTTTTTAATACCTGTCTCTCTCTGAAGGCTGATTTCCTTTGGAGGACGCTTAGGTTTATAGTCTGTTGACTCGATCCATAAGGGATTTCAGCGGAAGATTTAAAGAGAGAAAGAAAGGAAGAGTAAAGAAAGGTCAGTTTTCGCCAAGAAGAACGTCACTAGAGACACTTAAAAAAAGTAAAATGTTAAATCAGTGATGTGCATTAAATAGTATCACCAAATGCCCAAAAGCTTGGTAAATTACATTGTCTAAAAACTTTCACCATACAGATATTTCCCAAGTTAAATTTACTTACGTGTATTTATTTACCACATGTATTGTCAATCTAATGTTTGTTTTTAATGTTTAAACAACCAAACCCCTCTTGGTAATGCCACATTATTCGTTTCTCTCTCAAACCTATGCCTATGAGATTGTTATTGTATCTTTTTTACTTGAATAATTAATTCGTAACATCTAGGATTAGGTCTAACTGCAAACAGAAAAAGGAATAGGCTAGCAGCTTTATAGAGGCTATGGCGTAAATACAGAAAATAGTGAAGCTTCCCCTCCCTCTCAAGGGGAACTGCAGCATCTTTTGAAGGTTAGTAAATAATCAGCTTTTGGAAGACTCAAAAAGCTTACAGATTCCATATTTCAAAGGTCGCTTTGCTGAAGATTTGACTTGTCGTGGGTGTTTCCGATATAACTTCTTTTCCGATTTTCCCCTAGCAATTGACCTCCAGCCAGTGATAAAGTTTTTTGACTGAAAGAATTTTAAGCCTTCGGGAAGGCCCCTGATGCCGTCGGTTGCGCCTGCTGGAGACGCTTCTCATCCAGCAAATAAAACCTACACTGAATACGAAGCAGGAAGAATTTCTCCTCCCTACGAGTATGAGAAGACAACGCCCCCGACGAGGTACTCCTACAGCCGATGGAAATCAAATTAGCTGTGACGTCCCACAGCGTAGCCAACCCCCATCAACGTTACCGCACCGCTCAGGAAGTCAAGAACGGCTGCAGGATCTGCAGCATCGCAACCATCGACTCGGAGAAAGTGGCTTGAGACCTGGCTCAAGCCACCAATGAAAACGTGAAAACGAAGACTCACCGCCACCAGCCAATAGGAGATCAGCATGGGGCAGACCCCCTGCTGTCAACCCCAAATATAAGGAGGACGGACACCACACCAGGAAATACTAACAATAGAATAAGCTCTTGGTATAGAAAACTGCGAGAACAGTGGTCCGAGTCCCGTTCCTCTCCTCCCCTGGAGGGAGGGAGGGGGAAGGGACGATCCAAATTGAACCGAGGACACACACACACACACACACACAGCCCTTCATAACTCACGAGCCACACCAATGGATGATGACTCTGCACATTCAAACCAGCCAAAAATACACGTAACATGACACATTCTTAACACGCTATGGCCAGTAGGTCTGCCCTACTCTATTTTTCTCTCACTCATACTTTCCTTTAGCATTCTATTATCCCTTCCAACCTTATGCCTTCCTTCCTGGGAACCTCTACGGAGACCCCATCCTAACCTATACCCCCCATTCCTGATTCCTGACCAGGCAGTTGCTGCTTCGGCCTCCGTAGCACTAACATCTCTCCTGAGACCTTCTCTGGCGAACGTGAGCGACAGCGAGCGATAGCGCCATCCCAGTCGACGATAGCGGCGAGATTTCCAGCGATTTTCGGCGGAACTTTCGGCGATTGACGACGACACCGAGAATTATATTTCTGAGAGAGCTCTCTCACATTTTATAAGGAAATTTCATATGACATCTTTCTCTCTCAAATAATTTTCCATTACTAACAGTCTCTCCTGCCTAAAATTCGGTAGCCGTTGGGGTCTGAAAACTCCGATTGAAGCAGGGTCTAAGGGACAAAAACTTTCTACTCTCGCAATCCTTATTTGCAAGTAGCACAGGGACGATAGGCTGGTGTCTCTCATAAACCAGGTTTAGGCCCTTCAGGCAAAAGTAAAAAATATAACAACACACACATACACATACATTCTCTCTCTCTCTCTCTCTCTCTCTCTCTCTCTCTCTCTCTCTCCCCTCACAGATAGACGAAGACGAATGCAGCCATGGACCAAGTAACCCAGCCCACACCCACCACTGCAGAAGCACCTGAGAACCGGAAACGGACAACGTCTTCTTCTTCCTCTTTTTCAGATGCCCCTGAAGCAGTTAGACCTCGGCTAGACTCCTCCACCTCCTCCGAAGAAGAAACCACCACAGCCACTCAAGAGGACAAGGAAAACCCCCCTGCCATGGACACAGATGATGGATTCCAGCTCGTCACCAGGAACAAACGCAAACAACAAGGACCACCAGCAGCACCTTCACCCTCACATGGAAAATACCTGATAACTCCTCCAACAGGAACCAGTGCCTATGAATTCGTTAAGGACCTTGAAAAGAAAGGTAAGTTGTTCAAGGTAAGACCCACTACCAGGGGAGAACTGTTCGCAATACCTTCAGACCTGAATACAAATGAATATATGAAAAACAATCCTGCCAGCTTTAAATTCCTCAATCCTGACGACAAACCCTGCAGATTTATATTATGCCATTACCCTCTGCAATTTGACACCAGGGTCATTCTGGAAAATCCCAGAGTGGTCAAAGCAGAGAGATGCCACACAAAAGGACCCAACCCCCAGCCAACCCGCAAAGTCCTAGTAGAATGGAAAGGAACTCAGCCTAAGTCACTGAACCTTGGCATGTGGGGCTCCTTCCCCACCATGGACTTCACACCAGAACCTCTGAGATGTTTTAATTGTCAGAGGTACGGACACCATAGCAGTGCCTGCACCGCCAAAGCCATTTGTGGTGTATGTAGTGGAAGACATCCCACAAAACTCTGCACGGACAAGTTTAAAAATGGACAAGAAACGAATGCCAGATGCCCCGCATGCAAGGGAAACCACCATGCGTGGAACAGAAAATGCCCGATAAGGCTACAGAAAATTGACACTCTTAAAGGAATCACACCTCGGAGCCTCCCTGGACACACACACACACAGACCAGACCACAACACACAACAGCAGCTCCACTACAGCAGGGATCAAGGTCCTTTGCTGCTGCAGTTAGGAGGTCGCAACAAGCCCCCAAAAACACACAGACACACCCCCAGCATAAGACACAGTCCTATGCTGCTGCAGCTGGAGGGCCTAGACCCAACAGAACTCAAAATCAGCCTCAACCTCAAAAAAAGGAACACAAAACACTCCCCAAACCACACCCAGACCAACACACGCCAACGAAACAAATAACAAACACTAGAAGAAAAATCAGTTTCTCAGAATCGGCCAAGCCGACTAACACATACATCCTAACCTCTCCTGTTCCCGAAACCCGACATATCCTCCTCACTCCAAATCCTAAAACTAGCTCCACTGTTCCTGGCTCCCCAAAGCCATATAACCCAGTCTCCCCTCCTCCTCCTACCCCACAAAGCAACAGGTTTGAAGTTCGCCCAGAACTAAAACAAGACAAATACATCGCACAGACTCAAGACCTCACAAATCTACTGGTGCAAATGCTATTCAAGTTTGCAGAACTAACAGGATCAAACTTCTCAGAGGAAATAGCTAAAGAAGTCGTTGACAAGTGCATAAGAACGTCCAGAGGACTCTTTGCATCACCATGCCTACACTAATAAACAACAACAGTGCAAATGGCACTACAAATACACCCGGTGTCAGTTTCATCCCAAGTAATAGTACCAGGTACATCTCCAGTGCCAGGGCCAACCTCAGAGTTGGTAGTCAAGGCACATCAAGTGCAAATGACGAGTTAGGAAACAACAACAACACAAATGACTGCAGAGACACAGACACTATAAAAATCCTCCAGTGGAACATACTAAGTGCAAACAATAAATACGCATTCCTGCAAGCACACACACAAACAAATAACTATGACATCATAATGTTACAAGAAACACTTGTCAGGGAAAACGCCAAATTCTCATTTAAAGGGTGCAAAGTGTACAAGACACCATACACAGACACTAAAAGAGGACTAATCACCCTGGTTAAAAACACAATCCCCTCAAAGAAGGTAGACAACATCCCTTGCGGAGATGATGTAGAATCACTCAGCGTAAAACTCACACTTGCAAACACAACACTGACAGTACACAACATATACAGGGCTCGGGACAACACATTTGAAGGGGAAGCACTCTTCAGTGCAGCGACACAGGAAAACACACTAATTGGGGGAGACTTCAACGCACATCACCCAAGCCTGAACTCTACACAACAAACAAACACAACTGGGAGACATCTACACCAGTTATCACGTGAATTCCCAGAGGTGTGCCTATTAAACAGTGGAGAGCCAACTCACCTAAAAGGAGGAAGACTAGATCTTACCTTCACAAACTCTGCCCTAAAGGAGCAAGCAACATGGAAGCTGCACGAGACCCTCACAAGCGACCACATAGCCATTGACATTGGCCTATGGCTCAAAAAGCTGCCCCCCATACCACCGCCACCAGAGAGATGGAACCCCAAGTTTGCAAACTGGGCTACATTCGAAGCCATAATGACGAGATGGGCGAGGGACTACCTTGAAAACCCTGCAAACGACATAGAACTCTTCTATGAAGAGTTCATCAGTAAACTCAGAGAGGCAGCAAACATGTCCATGCCAAAGATCAAACGATCCAAGATCGATCACAAAGATGCATGGTACTACTGTGAAAGGGTCAAAGAACTCAATGCCAGAGTCAACAGAGTCAGGAAACTCTTCAGACGGGAACCATCTGAAGAGATGCACAGACTTCTCAGAGAGGTAATAGCCCACGCAACTGAAGAGACAAAAGAAATCAAACAACAGGCATGGTATGATTGGTGTGCAAACATCAGCAGACAAACTCCAGTAACCCAGATCTGGAGATTCCTTGCAAAAATTGCAGGGAAAGGAAGAACAGCGCAAAGCATCCATCCCAACCCACAAGAAGAAGCTGACAATATAGCAAGAAACTTCGCAGAAAGGACAAAATCCCACAACCTTCCCCAAACAACACGGGAAAAAATAAATGAAATTTCCCCAGCAAGGTGGAGGGAAATCAATACTGCCTGCAACACACCTGATGACACAGACACACCCTTCACTATGGAAGAACTAAACAGTGCACTCAGCAAGGGGAAAAGAGACACAGCCCCTGGAGCAGATGCAATCACCTACAGCATGCTAGACACATGGGAGACCCTGCCAAACAGGTATATCTACTCCTGGTAAACAGGACATATGCAGAGCACACCAGGCCAAAGAAATGGCAACAGCAAGACACACAACCAATACCTAAGCCAAAAGAGGAAGGCACATATAGGCCGATATCCCTCATTAGCTGCACTGAAAAGGTTGCAGAAAGAATGGTTCTAAACAGACTACTATGGAAAGCAGGGCCCCTACACCATAGGCTCTATGCCTATAGGGAAGGAGTAGGCACCCATGAGTGCCTAACAGATGTGCTAAGTGCCATAAATGGCAGAAAATCCATAGTGGTCTTCTTAGATCTAGAAAAAGCATATGAATTGGCCAATGCAGCAACCATCCTCTCCTCCCTAGTCCGAAAGAGGATCAAAGGCAACCTGCTTACATGGACAAAAGGATACATGCAAGACAGAGAAGCAAGAGTAGTGTTCCAAGGCAGAATGTCAGAATACTACTCTCTTGAGAACGGCACTCCACAGGGGGGCATTCTAAGCCCCTTCTTATTCAATGTCCTTATGGAAAATGTAGCCTGTCTCGAGCTACCACAAGGAGTAGAGGTCTTCATATATGCTGACGATGTTTGCATCGTCAGCACCGGCCCTCAAAGACAGCTCCAAAAGATGCAAGAAGCCTTGCAAAAACTTGAGGACAAGTGCACACAACTGGGACTCAAAATCAACAGAAATAAGACAAAAGCCATGGCAATAAAACATGATCAAAATCCACCCAACCTTCTACTGAAAGGAGATGTCATAGACTGTGTGGATAGCTACACATATCTGGGAGTCTGCATTGCAGATTCACTATCTCCTGAGAAGGAAATACAGCTCCTCCAAGCCAAAACAAAAATAGGGCTTAATGCCCTAAAGAAAATCACATCATTGCAAGAAGGTGCGACATACCATCTGCTCAGGAGGTTCTACATACAAACCATCAGAGCACAAGTAGTATACGCAGCCCCAGTCCTGACAAATCTTAGAAAGGATCAACAGCAGAGGCTAGAAGTCATCCAAAATAATGCAATGAGACTTATACTTGGAGCCCCAATGTGGACAAGAATTTGTCTCTTGAGGGCAGAGACACAACTGCAGTCTCTCAAGCACAGGATAGGCCAAAGAAATATTGCCATTCTGTGCAAAACCATCAGAAACGACAGAAATGGACCACACAAAAACAAAATGCAAGCGTGTATAAACCTACATGAAGAACTAGACCCGCCCAAAACCTATGCAGGCAGTATACTCCAGACACTGAGAGAACTGGGTATGCAGGACACAGTGAAACACATAACAAAGGATGTCCCACCTGAGGGATACCAAAAACCACCTCCCTGGGTCGAAGACCCAATCCGGTATAACTTCACAATACTACCGGCAAACAAAGCACTGTGCACAGCAGCACAAATGAAAACTGCAGGAGAAGAAGCAATTGGGAACACAGCAGCTGAAAACATATATTACACTGATGGCTCTTTTGACCCAGAAGCTCCAGCAACTGCAGCAGCAGTGGCTGCCCAAGACTTCAAAGGAAGCTGGAGGCTATCCAACAATGCCTCCATACTACAAGCGGAACTAATGGCAATCTTAAGAGCCTTAGAAAATTCCAATTTAAAAGAAGGACACACAACAGTGCATATTGTATTGACTCCAAAGGAGCAATACTCGCTATCAAAGCGACAAATCCAAAAGAAAATGTGACACTGATAACAGCCATAAAATCATTGGCCAATTCACATCAAGCTGCTGGCAGGAGAGTCACACTAAACTGGATACCCAGCCATGTGGGAATCCAGGGAAATGATGAAGCTGATATCCTTGCCAAAAGTGCCCTCAGCTGCAGTACAGTAAGCATAAAAGTGCAACCATCCATAACACATCTAAAGGAAATGGCAAAAAACTATGCCAAACTCCAAGAAGAGAGTGAAGTACGACGTCACTATCTACAAGAGTCAAGGACGTCCAAGTGGTATGTGGATGTCACAAATCTAACGCCGCATGACATCACAAAACAAACCACTAGAAAACTCTCAGTAATCACACACAGATTAAGGCTAGGATACCTCTGCACCTGGCAAATGATAGGAAATGAGGGCAGGTTATGTCAGTACTGTGACCGAGAGGCATCCAGCCCCTCGAACACATCTTAAATAACATAGGGACACATGGGAATCTCCTAATGTCTCACCCACCTCCCAGGTAAAAAGATGAATCACACGGCATTTCTCTATAGACACATGGGAATCTCCTAGTGTCTTGTAAACAAAAAACCAATGAAAGCCACACAAAGCACAAACCCTCTACTTCACTGCTTGCAATGGAAGTCATAAACATCTTTGGGAGCATATGTATAAGTGTGAGTATGCATGAACATGTATATATACTATGATACTTGCTTAATGTTGGTTTGATATATATTGCAATATTTTCAGATGCTGCACACATGTATATATATTGTGCCTAAAATGTTTATATGTAACGCCTTTCTTTCCCTCAAACTAAAACTCGCTTCCTTCTTCCTACTCAGCACTCTCCAGCTAGGCTGAGTCTCACTGCTATAAAACTTTCTCTCCTACTGATGGGTACCGTAAGGTTCAAAGGGGTTGCGATCCTGCCTGTCACCCTATCTCCTTTCTAAAACTAACCGCCAAAGCACTGTTTTTTGTATCTTTACAGATATTCCAGTTACGGGCTGCTCTAGGAGCAAGAGCCCGTGCCAGCACAAGGCTGGCTTAATCTTCAACAACAACAATACACCAAGGTTCTACGGGCCGAACAATGGAAAGGCCCGAGGCAACAAGAAGTGTTGGCTTAATACAACAACAACAACAACACACCAAGATCAGTCCACCCTCAGTTTCCTAGCCCGAGGATGTCTGGCAGCTCCAGACGAAAGCTCGCTTTAAGAAAGAGAGAGAGAGAGAGAGAGAGAGAGAGAGAGAGAGAGAGAGAGAGAGAGAGAGAGAGAGAAAATCGTTAATGACTTTGATGACTATGGTATCATAGTTTATCTGTAAAATTCAAATATATACACCTATTTTGACACTGTATTTGATCATGACCTCTATAGGCGCTCTACTAGCCTGTTTAAGTAGCACGGAAAAAGCCGCTATTCGTAAAATAGAGAAGAATCTCTACAAGTGTAACGCTGCTGAAGTAGCCATTACTTTCAATAAAGTATGCTTGAGAGAGGGTCTGCTTCCTAAGTACAACAATGACAATAATTATAATAATGTTTATCGTTCTTCTCGTCTCTCATGATAGAGGAATCTATATAAATTAATGCCATAATAATAATAATAATAAATAATAATAATAATAATAATAATAATAATAATAATCATAATATAATAATAATTAAATATAATAATAATTAATAATTTTTGTATCGTTCTTCTCGTCTCTCATATAGAGGACTCCGTATGCCAAAGAGCTAAATAAATGTCTGAAAGAGGTGAACACATAAATCTTACTTTGGATACTTGCACGTTTTGCTTATTGATAGTTATAGTAAAACCTATGGATGATATGGACCAACAGAAATTGCTTCCGAGCGAGACAATACTGTAGGTATGAATCACCGTTATGAAGGTCTATGACGATAGAGCCTAACGAATATGATGGACGAAATAAAAGGTGAAATCGCCGTTCAAAGCCGAATCATGAACCGCTGCCTGATCTCCAATTAGCAAACGCAATCACGCCAAATATACCACAAATTAACCTATTCCTGTTTGTTTGTATGGTGTTTTTACGTTGCATGGACCAGTGGGTATTCAGCAACGGGACCAACGGCTTTACATGACTTCCGAACCATGTCGAGAGTGAACTTTAGTCACCAGAAATACACTTCTCTCACCCCGCAATGAAATGCCCGGGAAATTAACCTATTTCCACCTCTTGTTTACGTGTTTTGTTCAGTTACGTGGGTATGTTAGTAGCATTATAACACACACAGATATATATATATATATAATAGATATATTTTATATATATATAATAATTATATTATATATGTAAATATAATTATATATATATATATAGTATATATATATATATATATATATATATTATATACATATATATATATATAATAATATATCATATAGATATATATATATATATATATATATATATATATTATGTTTGTATATATATAAATTATTATATAATTTGATGTATATATATATAATTATAATATATATATGATATATAGTATATATATATATATATATATTTTATATCTATATGATCTATATATATATATATATATATATATTATATATATCCTATATATATTATTAAATTAATTAATCATATACACACACACACACACACATATATATATATATATATATATAGTATATATATATACACACATATATACACACACACATACATATATATATCTATATATATATATATATATATATATATATATTTATATATATATATATACATATAATATTTTGGCCGGAGACACAGAACACGAGGGGTCAAGCAAAAGGTGGGGTGTTAGAATTGAATGACAGATTTGTCTATTATACAGACCGGTAATAACGGGCCATTCATTATTTGTTTTTTCATACCCAAGAGGAAAAAGGTGACGAAAAACCCAATACAGCAGATTGCGAATGCGACAGAATTTTTACAATTAACATAACAACCCTGTCTCTTGTTTTTGCATCTCCATCGCACGAGAAAAAGGTAAAAGTAGAAATATGAAGCGTTTTTCATCTTCTGTCATTATCAAAGAAGTGCATTCTTCTCACACTTGCTCTATTGCGCTCAGTGGCGTATCGGTATGATCTTAGCCTACCACCTCGGTGGCCGCGAGTTCGATTCTCGGGCATTCCACTGAGGGGTTAGAGATGTGTATTTCTGGTGATAGAAGTTAACACTCGACGTGGTTCGGAAGTCACGTAAAGCCGTTGGTCCCGTTGCTGAATAACCACTGGTTCCATGCAACGTAAAAACACCATACAAACAAAAAAAACTTACTTTATCTAAGTAATGTACTAATTTAAAATGAGAGGGTGCGGGAGAATCTTCAGATTGTTTTAATAAAATGTAACAACGTTGTTTCAATCAAATTATGCATATGTTAGGAAAATTTATGCTAAACATTATGGAGATGCATTTTATCAATCACATCAAAAGTAACTGAACGTTCACGACTGATCGAAACTTTATCTATCTCTTTACCTAACCTTATTTCATAACTCCATTAAATGTGGGAAACTCTCTTTTCGCACCTCGGGGAGATACGAGCAAGACAACCTCATTCCCAAAGAACCGCTCTGTTCCTTGTGCGGTCGCTCTCTCATAAATAGCACCCGATCTCCCAGACACAAGGTGATAATAAATGTTGCCTTGTTTACCGACGCTGACATTGTTTCTTAAATATTTCTCAGCCTGGAACGGAGGAAGGGAGTAAAATTTAAAACCAATACGTCGATCCTAAAACTCCACCGCAAAGGAAGAGAGATACTGAGATAACTTTGAGAAAAAGAAAAATTGTTTCTCTCTAGAGTGATTCCTCGCCTGTTTGAAAATTTAACCACCGGGAAACGAGAGAAAACATCTCCATCAAATTCCAGCAGCAGTAATCGAGAATTAAACTCCATCATTTCAGTAAGAAATCGATATGTTTGTGTTTGGCCAGACTCGTGGTTTCGTCGCCGTGTAAAAAAAAGGTTTTCAAATAAGACGCTCGTTTGCAAACTATTTCCGGTCAGTGTCTACGAAATGTAATACACTTCTGAACAACTCTGCTGGCTATCAAGTTTTCCAAAAAACTACACATTTTTTTTTTTCTTTTTACAAAAATGGCTGATACCCAAAACACGCCAATTTTCTTCGGCGCAATCGTGTTCTCTGTACAAAGTATAATGGTATATGAAACTGTCAGCCACGGCCCATGAAACTTTCAGCCACGGTCCGGTGGTAGCCTGTGTTGTTGGCATCTATAGCGGTGCCAGAAGCACGACCATAACTACCTTCAACCTTAAATAAAATAAAAAGTACTGCGTCTAGAGGGCTGCAATTTGGTATGTTCGATGATTGGAGTGTGGATGATCAACATACCAATTTGCAGCCCTCTAGCCTCAGCAGTATTAAGGCTTACGGGCTGCTCTATGATCAAGAGCCCGTGCTGGTATAAGGCCAACTTAAAATAAAACAACAACAACAACAACAGTGTTTAGACCTGAGAGCGGACAGATAAAGTGTGAACGGACAGACAAATAGCCATCGCAGTAGTTTTTTTTTTATTTTTTTTACCGAAAACTAAAACTGATACGAGCAAAGTAGCTACATAAATTGAAACGATGACTACTTTAACGAAGGCTCATGCTTGCATAGATTTTAATGCGGTCGTCAGCACAAATTTATTTGTCATGGCTAATGTTCGAGTTCTCGGTTTCCCTATCGCTAGTAGTGTGGTGGCTTCGCCTTTGGTTTCGTCCGTCGTTTCGACTACGCTATCCTGCAGGACAAAATTTGATGTGTAGTTTAGGCTGGTTGGATATTCCAGCGTGTTGGGTCTCTTTTTCACTCACTATTTGGATGAACGCAACGAACAGAGTCAAAATAAGTGATACATCAAAGCTTTGAGGGGAAATATATCCCACGCGATGAAACGAATGCTTCCATTACGGTTTTCAATGGCTTTTTATTAACCTAATAGACAGCTCCATAGTTTCAAACACCGCTTTCTAGATATTATGATGGATGCACAATCCCCGGCTGAGGATGCTGCCATTTGTCATAGCTGGTCATCTTATTTATTTATCTTTCTTTTTTGTTGAGTTGAATTGAATATAGAATTTAGGCCAAAGGCCAAGCACTGGGACCTATAAGGTAATTCAACGCTGAAATATAAATCGACAGCAAAAGGTCTGAAAGGGTTAACAGGAGGAAAACCTGGCAGTTGCACTATGAACCAAGTGTTAGGAGAGGGTGGAAAGTTAGATGATGAAAGAGAATATGAAAGGAGGTACAGTAAAAGGAACAAAAGCGGTTGCAGCTAGGGGCCGAGGGCACGCTGCAAAGAACCTAGGTAATGCCTACAGTACACCGCATGAGGTCCACTGACGGCACTATCCCCCTACGGAGATTTTATTTTTTTTCACTATAGCGACACTAGCAGTGATAGACGCAGAAGTAGCAGACTTGCTGAGAACTAGAAAGCTTCTGCTTCCTAGAATTCCTATTTAAATCCGATCAAATAGGATTTTCCGTGGCGACTAATGCGTACTATATTGTGAATTTCCCCGAGATCAACGACAACTTTCACAAAAAGCGATGAGAACCAAATTGGACTTTTACCGTAAAACTTTCCAATGATTTTTGTAGAAGCCGATTTTCGTGGACATTAGAGTACTCTGACAAATGCTTCAATAACCTTTAGCATGGGGAACCCAATACCAGTCTCGTAATATTTTACTGAGGCTCTTGTGAAAAATTCTTGACGATCTCCAACTCATTTCATTACTTATATAAGTCAGAGACTCAAATGTTGACTCATTCACATAATCAGGATAGTTAGAGCAACCGAAACCCTCTAATGTAGCTGTATCCTCTGACACTTCCTCTTTAAGCATTCACTTATTTCCCTTCTTTTTCACTCCCACAGATTGTGAGCGAGTAGAAAATCTCTCATCCTCGTTAAGTATTTTACGAAATGGATAAGGAAGCAGATGTGCAATGAAAAATAATTATGAAAAGAAAGTCCCCCGACAAAAGCTGGTTGGAAATAATGACGAAATTTTAAGAAAAGCTTCAAGTGACTTCTTTCCCTGGTTGGATTCAGACTAGTTTTTCCTATAGTTTTTATTTCGTATTGACAATTTAACCTGAAGGCGAACGGGAGTGACACAAGAACGAGGGAGAATGAAAGAAAAAATAAAAAAAAGGAAGTCTGGAAGACTCTCAAGTAAATGAAGATGAAAAAATTTATCACAGAAAAATAAATAAAAAATAAAAGTTTACATTCATAAGATGACAAACAATCTAATAAAAATTAATTTCATACATTCCAAAAAACTGACTTAGCAATGTTTACTCTATTTCATGCGATAGCCAAGAAGTAAATTTTGTGTAAAAAAAATAATGAGTAATTTAGACTGAGAAGGCAAAATCATAATTGGGCATTTGGTAAGTCAAAAGGTAAAATTTCAATTTTCAACAACGTTCAAGAAATGTGGCCAAATAATTAAGAATAAATGACTACAAGATTGCGTATTATTTGTAATTAGGATTTCACAAAGATTTGTGCAGGGATTTTGACAAACTTTTGATCAAAGACGGTCATAGTTACTGCCAATTGGTCATCAGTGTAATTTTTGGAAAATAAGGAACTTTCGGGGGGTGGAGGGATCACACGGTTCTAGCACTTTTGACTCTCAGAACTTTGATCCCGATAAACATACTCCCAGTATCATAACTCCCAGAACTTTGACCACGATAATTTTACTCCCAGAACTTTAATCCCAATAAATTTACTTCCAGTATTTTGACTCCCAGAACTTTGAGACCCAGAACTTTGACCCAATAAATTACTCTCAGAACTTTGATCCTGACGTAGTTTATTCCCAGTTTTTCACTCCCAGAACTTTGATCCCGATAAATTTCCTCCCAGAACTTTAATCCCAATAAATTTACTTCTAGTATTTTGACTCCCAGAACTTTGATCCCGATAAATTTCCTCCCAGAACTTTCGACTCCCGGTAACTTGAGATTTGGTTTCAACACCCGTTATTTTGACACCCAAAATAAACAAACAGCTGATCTAACCAGCATATTTTTTTGAAGCAGCTTAAGGCAATTACTTTATTTTGATAATTGAAATGACATTTACGAATGACATAAAGCAAACGTTGATGGAGTAAAAATTTACCGAGAGTGTGAAGTGAAGAGTCGCAAAGCGTACCTATGAATGCGTCTAGGCATTATCTGCAACTCTTCCCTTCACACTTACTATAAAGTTTTGATCCATCAGTTTCTCTCCTCCACGGGTGCTTTCTCTGAAAGGTACCTACGAGACACGGTTATAAAAAAAAGTCTTGATAGCGCAAGGGGATCGGATGCAACTGCCAAATGTTACTGATATACTTGAATAATAAAAAAAAATGTGAACTATGCCTTCGCACCCAGAAAACAATCCAATTATGTCATTTCCGTTCCCAAAATAAGGTAATCGCCTTAAGCTATTAAAAAATATGCTACCTAGATGAGTTATTTGTTTATTTTGGGTGTAAAAATACCGGGTGTTAAAGAAACCGGGTCTCATTATTTATCGAATGTCAAAATACCGGAAGTGAAATTACCGGATTAAAAATATCAGGTCTATACTACATACCGGCCACCGGATCACACTTGGCTGAGGTTTGCGGTATCAGAACGCTCTTGTATATTATGGATTTGTCTGTCTACATAAAAGGGCGATGGAATGTTACGTATCTTAAAGCAGTTTTATTCCTACGGTCCGTTCATTCGTAGGTAGTTTGAATCATTACTTCCAGGTTATATAAATTCCAGGAATGACTCGGTCTATATTGCGTCTAGTGATTCATGTACACTTTCTAACTTCTTGGTGCACAAGCACGAGAGATAGTGTGTGTGTATGTGTGTGTGTACAATGAACTATCAGGACGACCAACTGAATCTCGTATTATTATCCTACAATCGTCGGGGAAATAATATTTGCCTGGTGAATTTGCACTCGGCAACCAGACGTCGGTGCGATTATTCAACGGGAAATCGTTGCATTTTGACACTTCAGGAACACAGCTTACTCCAAGTTCTGATTGTATTGTTCAGCAGCAGTTCAAAATAGCTAGCCCGCTCTCGACCTCACAACGAACCTCGGAAACCAGATTTGCCACAAGAGCATTTTTACCGCGAGTTAACTTCGGCGAATGCCTGGACATCAAGCGCCCGCTTAAATAGATGGGAGGAGCTTCGGTTGTGTCAGGAGTGGTTGAGGAAACACAATGAACTTTTATGATATAGTCAAATGATTCGTCGTTGGCTCTATAGTTCCCGAAGGTCCGAGTCTAATCTATATTATGATTATGTTGTTAGACAAGTTTACGAAAATGAGCAAATTTCTGCCATCTATTCCTAATTTCATGTCTGCAAAAATATTAATACTAACAACATGGACAACAATACTAATTATAACATGGTAATTTATCCCTTTCATGTCCAAGTGACGTAATAGTACGTAAAAAACACTCTATCCCCTATCTATCCAACTGACGTAGCGGTACGTAAAATTTACAGAAATTTTTTGTGCATGTGGTAGGGGCATTTATATTTTATTTTCGGACAAGTAGCGATTTCCACAGGCTAGATCATACCTTTGACCGTGTATCTCGGGTATCAATACGCCAGCAAAGTAGTTTCTGTACTGCGCATGCCTCAAATCCCTGTACTGCGCTCTGTTTCTTACCCTCTTTTCTATCAATTTTTTTTTCACCTGCTGGAGTTATTCGTTTTCCATTGATTTATATGTCGATTTAGAGAATTTTATTGGCTTTCTCACAAAAAATAATTCATTCGCCTGACTTTCATAATTTTTGAGTTACGAACGAAAATATAAAAATAAGTAAAGTTTTTTTTGTTTTTTGTTAAATAACTCACATTTTGTCGTATTTAGAGGGCTGGGGACTCTTATTCTGACTATTCACCATAAATAACTCATTTATTTAAAAAAGGGACAGAAAATTAACGTTGTTGGCATAAAATTTATATTTTTCGCTGAATTTTCGATATTAATTATTTTTTCGCACTGTCGAGCGCTCCAGATACCTCGGATATCTGGGGACACAGTGCTCAAAACTAAGTGGATATGAAAGAGATATATCATAACAATGTACATTATTATATTTTTTGCGCGAGCTTATGAAAGTCACGAAGTCATGCATTCATTTACCATTTTTGCTTTCTTAAGGACAGCGATAATTGAAATCACAACAATAAGCTATTCTGCTCGTGGTTCCAAAGGTAAGGACGCCTGCCTTATCAGCAAGAAATCCCGGGTTCCATTCCCAAGTGTCCCTGAGCAGCTGAACAGTCCTGCGAAATCCAGCAGTGTTTCAGTTGGCTGCAATGGTTCATATCCAGAGCTGAAGAAGACATAGGACTTGCAACCTAGTCCCAGATGACTTGCTGAGAGCTAGACCGCTGATACCTTCTACAAATCGACATGGCACAATTTTAT
Organism: Macrobrachium nipponense; assembly: GCF_015104395.2. NCBI lineage: Eukaryota > Metazoa > Arthropoda > Malacostraca > Decapoda > Palaemonidae > Macrobrachium > Macrobrachium nipponense. The sequence goes on along the minus strand of NC_087203.1, from coordinate 28,550,807 downwards.
ACAAACTTATTTATCTCATTCAGAACAAAAACAGCATGACATGTTCTGTGAAATCGTAAACATCAGCATCCATAACACTTTCAGGAACCACTTTTCCATAGTTTAGCAGAAGAGAGACTAAGGTCTTCTGGAAGGTGACGCTTTGTAGAACGAGTAGCGTAAACTACGTCCAGTGGGGCAAACGTGAAAGGTTACAACATAAAATATCTATTGAAATATATCTTACAGTAAACGACCATAGTAGGTATCTCATAATAATGATCTGAGTCAAAATTACCGTAAAAAAAGGAAGTCGACATTAAAGAATCTGCATTTAACCACACATAAAATGTTTTAGTAATGGTAAGCCATAATGTTTGAATCGTTTGACATGATTATCATCTCTTTTGATAAATAAAGCCTAATGAACAATGCCAAGTTTGTGAGGCCATTATTTGGTTGTTGTAGTTCTACAAGAAAAAAGGAAACAACTTCAGTGTCGAAATACCTCTTGCTCTACTCGGCATCGGGGGAATGACGTACAAAACGTTCGTGTTGAATAAAGCTTGCTTATGGGGGAAATGATCCACTTTAATTTCACTTGTAATTTTAGGAATTTTGCAATGAACATATGAAGAGTTATTTCTGTACGTTTGCCTGTTAACGAGACCAGTAAACCAATCCGGAATTACATCTGAGAAGAATACCTTACTTTTCCTTTTACCTCATAATAAAAGCTTAACTTCTGTTAACTTGCGATTAAGTTTTCCTTCATAACCATACTACACTTGACAGGCGAACAGCCATCGCAGTCAATAAGGCATTAAATAAGTTAACAAACTTTTGATAGCCACAAGTTTCCTATCACTATTAACAACTGAAGAACGAAAAGCCTGTATAGCTGGAAAGTCTATTCATAAAACAATTATTACTGAAACAGCTATCAAGCGAAGAGAACAAACTTCAAATGAAAAAATGGAAGTAAGTTTAGTATGACACCACCTATGGGAAGTGTTCAATTAGTCTATATAACATAAATAACAACTTTGGAAAGGGTTTTTTTATGAATAACTTCAATAAAACACGATGATACAAAACAAACACAAACTCCCTCCAATAAATATACCCATTTTCCAGCTGAAAAGAAAGAGGCCAATCGGGAAAGAGTAACGCTGACATATAGCAGTAGCCCAGGTCCCAGAAAAATAAATTCGGAAAGACAAGAACACCGAAGTGGTCCTTAGGGGAGATGTTGCTTAGCTCAGTACAGAATACTCATCGTCACATACAAAATGCAGCCTTCGTCGGACGATCCATGTCGATGCATACGAAGTACAGAGAAAAAGCAAAGTAAAGAAAAGACCTCCTCGGAGCCAATTGCTACAATGCAGTTTTTAACAAATAATTCATGACCAAAAGTCAACTCCTACCTCCCATAAGTATTGTATAAACTAAATAATAATAATAATAATAATAATAATAATAATATGCTTTATTTCAGCTGAGAAAAAAAATCCAACACGAGAGACTGTAAACAAAGGTCGACATTTCACAAGCTCCTTTTTTGTCTTGATTTATCTGTGAACGAGGACAATATGAATGTTTAAGGTAATGTCATGAAGCCTTTAAAGTATCAAGGATAGCATAGACAGTGAACACTTCCTGTATACAGTGAAATTAGTGTAGATAGGAGAAGAAATTTTCAAAAACTCTCCTGGCCCGGCCAGACCGGGCGGGCCATATGCCCTCAGGCTATGGCTGTGACGTAATAGAAGTGACGTCAAGAGCGTTCGGACGAAGTGAAAATGGCTTCATTCTATGCTCCACCCATTAGGAGAAAAGACTCCGTTGGTTTAATATTTTCTGGTAAACCGAACTTAAATGATGTTGATGATGTAATTTTGAAAAGCTGAGAATTGATATTGAAGATTTGATTGGTGTTCAAGAATGCGAGGTAATAAATGTATCTTGAAGTTCCGGAATCAGTGTATATGAAACTTTTCTAAATAATTATGATGAAAAAGTAATTTGTTTACCTAATGGTCTGGAAGTGTAGTTAATTTTCAGCAGTGTCTTCACATTTGTCTCCAATAAGTACGCTCCATTTGATATGCAAAACAGTATGTTGAGCGATGTATTAAGCTCGTATGGGAAAGTTATTGGAATACGTGATTAATACTTCCACACTCGGCAGACGTAAAGGACTGTTTAAACGGAATACGGACGGCTAAAATGGAAATTAAGAAAAACATTCCATCGGCGCTTTTCATAGGAGGACATACTAATTTCTTTCATGTACAACGGACAGAAAAAGACATGTCTTAAGTGTGGCAGTGAGAATCATTTTGCTGTAGATTGCTCCTTGGACAGAATAGTGAACATTTTTGAGCATGAGAAGGATTTTCCAAGTCTGCCGAAACTACAGGGGAACGAAACACAACGGGAACGAAACACAAGGGAACGAAACACAGGGGGAAGGGAACGAAACACAAGGAACGAACGCAACATGGAGAAGGAAAGGCAAGAGTCACTAAGTGAAGAGACACCAAATGGTAAATAATGTTCAGGATATCAATAGTATAACAGTGGAAAATGGCAACAACGAGCTACATGTTTTAACAGAACAAGGATGAATATTGAACTTGAGGATAGTGAGAAAATCAAAGAATGTGAGAATAAGGATTCAGATAAGGAGGAGGAGGTGATATCTATCGATGATGAGGTACTACATAGTGGACCAAGTTTGGAAGCGTCTGAAGTGGTGATTATACCGCAAGAAACTGCACCTGTTGAGTTCACTGTTATCACGACGACTGCGGACGTTCATCAAGAGGACAGAAAGATAACTCTTAACCTGGGACACGGAACTGATCAAGGAAGAGGAGGACAAAATGATGCAGAATATATGGAAGATGGATTAATGGAAACAGGGTGGAGATTTGGAAATTGCGCCTGGAAATGGAAAATGGAAAATTCAGATGGAAAATGACGTCAAGATGAGAATTTCAAAGAAAAAAATAGGAACTCAAAAAATATTCAAGATCTGAAGATAATAGTGATGAGGAAAATTGGAAAAAATGAGAGACCAGAAAAGGAAAAAGCTGGAATCTAATTAATTTGACGCCTTCAATTCTCTCAATTGGGTGTTTAAATGTGAACGGGTTAAATGACGTTGGTAAACAAATGAAGCTGTTATCCTTGTCTAGGTATTATGATATAGATATTTTGTTATTGCAAGAGCATAATGTGAAGGATTTAAAAGCTCTGAGTTTTTTCACAAATTACTATGATGTTTTGTTAAACCCAAGTAATAATCTTAAAGGAGGTACAGCAGTTTGTATAAATAAGTTTAAATCTTTGTCTGTCATTAGCAAGGAAATGGATACGGAGGGACAGATAATAGGAGCTAAAATATCTTGTTTAAATTATGAAATTCCAGTTGTGAATATTTATGCCCCTTCAGGTACAGATAAAAAGAAAGAAAGAGAAGAATTTTTTAACAATAAAATCTTATATTATTTTCGTAAAAATATTGAAAATGTAGTTTTCGGAGGGGATTTTAATTGTGTTACATCCAACAGAGATGTCAGTACAGGGAAGGAAGGCAATATAGTGTCAAAATCATTGCAGTCCTTCATAAAAAATGTGGATTAAAAGATGTAACTTGCACTTGTAAAGGCATCCAAAATATACCTACATTAGAAAAGGCTATGGTTCTAGGATAGATCGCCTATATACTAAACAGCTACTCCATAATATGTTAAGTACTGATACAGTGCCTGTGGCCTTCTCTGATCATTGTATGGTCATTGCTAAATTCAGGATAGGCGATGTGCAAAAAGGGAAAGGATTTTGGAAATTAAATGCGTCTTTACTGGAGACAGAAGGAATAGGCGAAAACTTTGAATGCTTTTGGAGTCATGTAAAACTAAAAATAGACTGTTTTGAAAATGTAATTGAATGGTGGGAATTTGCTAAAAGGGAATGTAAAAGGTTCTTCATTAAAGTTGCAACGAGGGAATCAAATGGAAAATATGGTTTAATAAATTTATTGCAATATTGATTAAATATCTATATGGCTTATGTAATGCTGAGAATGATAAATATGATGAAATTTATCCTTTGAAAAGTAAAATCAACTCTCTTCAAAATTAACTTTGTGAAGGAGTAAAAATAAGAGCAAAATTAAAAGATCAAGTGGAAGGGGAAAAATTATCATCGCACTTGCTTGGGAAGGAGAAACAGCATAAAGGCAATCACCTGGTAATGAAGATAAAAAGTAATAGTGGGAATATACTAACGGATACAAAGGCTGTTCTTGTTGTATCTTAAAGACCATTTTAAAGTAATGTATGGAATTTACTGAAGGAAAGGAAATCACGAAGAACAATCATATTTGCTTGAGAATGCAAAAAAAAAGGGTAGATGAAGAGGACAATAAACTTTTAGAGGAGGATTTTGATATAAATGAATTATGGGAATCATTGAATAAAATGAATAAAGGAAAATCACCTGGAAGTGATGGATTAACTGTGGAGTTTTATAAACGGTTTTGGTATATTTATAAAAAACGATTTTTCAGAGGTAATGAATGTATGCTGAAGAAAGTAAGTTATCGGAATCCCAAAATTTAGGAATAATAAAACTATGTCCAAAAAGTGGAAATTTGGAAACAGTTGAAAACTGGAGACCAATCACTTTGTTAAATGTTGATTATAAAATTCTAGCAAAAACAATGGCAAATCGTTTGAAACTTGTAATTGGAAAAATCATATCACCTGAACAATATTGTGGTACTCCAAACAGATCCATAATTCACTGCAATAATACAATAAGAGACATAATGAATTATGTAAGAGAAAATAATTTGAATGCAGGTATGTTTAACTTGGGACTGGTCCAAAGCTTTTGAGAGGGTGAACTTGCCATTTCTTTTTAGAATTATGGAAAAGTTTGGATTTTCAGTAAAATTATTTCATGGTTAAAAATATTATATAAAGAATGTAAAAGTATGATATGTGTGAATGGACTATTTACAGACACCTTTAATGTAAGAAGGTCGGTTAGACAAGGCTGTCCACTATCAATGTTATTGTATGTTCATTTTCCAAGAACCATTGTACTAGCATTAAAAACAATAAAAAATTGTACCTCTTACGTTACCAAACAATGAAAAAATTAAAGTACAGGGATTTGCTGATGATACAACAGTAATTTTTGCAGACGATGATTCATAATAGAGATTCACTATGAAATAAAAGAATTTGAAGCAGCAACTGGCTCATTATTAAATAAAGAAAAATCTGTCATCTTAGGAATTGGTGAATATGGTCAGGCAGAAGAGACTGGAAGTTAACTTGTTTCAAAGTTGTGGACTGTGCTAAAATTTTGGGCATTTACTTCAGCAATTCGTATGCGGAAACTTGTGAAATAATTGGTACAGATCTATAGAAGGAAAAAAATTGAAAACAAGGCAGTTAAACATGTTGTGTAAAAGGGAAGGTTATCTAAATCCTTGTTTACCAGAAAGCACTAATAATCAACTCTTTGATATTATCCATCAAAATGTGGTATGTAGCTCACACACTTCCGTTAAGTAAAAAACAAGCTCAAAAGGTGAATGCAATATTTTCAAGTATATATGGTGTGGTATGTATCGACCTATAAAAACGTAGTACCCTGCATTTACCAAAATTAGAAGGAGGTTTATGGGATAATAAGTATTGAAGAAAAGGCAAGATCAATATTCAGTGTAACTTGCTTAAAAAGTCTAATAAACTGTAACGGGTTAACCAGGTATTACTGTTTCTGTAAGACTGAATGGTATGTTAAAATTAATATGCTTATCAGAAGTAGCATATTTTACCCCTGAGTACTATTCTTTGGCAGTAGATGAATATTAGGAAAGCATATCACAACAAACTCTTTCCATATATAAATAACAGAGAAATGTATTCAATCATTGGAGGAAAGAAGCCCCCAATGGTAGAAAATAACTATCCGACACTTAAATGGAAAAATATTTGGAGAAATGTTAATAAGCACATTCATTAAAGTGGAGGAAAGGGAATTTGTGTTTAGATATATTCATGAGTCACTAGCACAAACAAAGGCTAACCATGTTTGAAATTAAAAGAAGACTCAAATGTGACCAGTGCGGGGAAAACGAGTATCAAATGCATATTTTTTACTTCTGTAGAGAAAGAAAAATATAGTGAAATGGTTTAATTCTGTCCTTAAGAAATGCTGTAAACTAAATGATTATAGTTTCTTGAAATTATTATTCTATGATATAGAAGCAAAATCAATTGTTGATAAAAACACTGCCATTTTTGTTGATCACCGGCTATTTGTATTGTTTGTGGATGTGTTATAAACATAACAATAGCTGCCAAAATGTAATTGTTCTTTGAAAAATAAATTAGAAGCACAAAGGATGTATATAAATATAGATATACAAGCAATATTTACAAGTATGTAACCAAAGAATTTCTAACTATATGTTTTGATTTTGATTTATATTGATTTTGAAACAAAATGTTATTTAAGTTTATTTATTTAATAATTTTTGTATAACAGAATTATCCAAATAATGTAAATTATTGGTGTATAATTGTATTTTTGTAATAAAAGATAAAAAAAAAAAAAGTTCAGCTCAGGGCCATATACATTGAATATACAAAATACAGACAGTAACATACACAATCTAGATACATGAGACATGATAAAAAAAGAAAAAGAAAATGAATAATCGGCACTTATCCACAAAATAGCTGAGGTAACTATTATGCATTGAGAGTAATAACAGTTAGTGCACAAATTATATAACTTAAATTTCAACTAGAGACCTTAGGTGGTTACAGTAGTCAGGTCCAGAGGGCTAAATACAAAAAATTGAATGTAAAAAAAAAAAACTTTAACTTGACAGTAATCACAGTAATAATGAAAAAATAAAATATCCGCAATAAATGTAATAATGACAAAAACTGCAGATGACATCTTGCCAATACAGAGATTAAGTCGTTTAGGGGACAAAGGCCTACTTGAGGAGCACTCCACACATTGTTTGAGCAGTCTATAACTATACCCACACACAGCTCCGTTTGAGTGAAAAAATGTAAGATTTTATTTCTACATATCAGTGGGTACGCATACTTATAATAATAAAAGAAATAAATATGGTAAAAAAATATGTTTATTTCTCTAGTCCTACAATGGCATGCAACTGAATAAGAGTTCAGCTGAGCGCTCAGGTAATTCGATAAGAATCGTTACTCTGAAAAGGGAACAATGTGCTAATCTTATCTTCACTTGTAAAGAAGAGAGAGAGAGAGAGAGAGAGAGAGAGAGAGAGAGAGAGAGAGAGAGAGAGATTACTTTATAGACAATGGGATATCTCATTACTAAAGAATATCAGAACATATACTAGCTGTAACAATCGGGTGTTTCGAACAGCAATTTCTAGATGAATTACTTTTAATGGTTAGGTTCTTCCTGAGCAAACATAGCATTTATTCATTTAACTGTATATTATTATTATTATTATTATTATTATTATTATTATTATTATTATTATTATTATTATTATTATTATTATTATTATTATTATTATTATTATTATTATTAATTTCATATGAAACCTCCTTTCACATGTAACAAGCCCAAGGGCCACTGACTTGAAATTAAATTTACTTATTTGCTAATTCCACTAGGACTTAAACTATGACTTAGAACTAGTAACAATATGACAATATAATAGACTCCAAGAATGGTATCCAGAGCAAAAACTAGGGCATTTACAGATAGGTCCATAAAACAATTATGGCCTCAACATTGTTATTACATGATCCAGTGGCCAGATGACGTGATATTCAAGCTTCCAAAGAATGTTGTTTTCAACCCCCCACCGCAGACCTCACACTGAACCGGTAACTGATCATGGTACAAAGCCAGTGATTTTTCATTTCCCTGGGGGAGGTGCGAAGTCGTGACATCCGAGAGGCATGCCACGACGCCACCTACCATGACTATGAAATATAGAAATGAGTAAATGTCCTGAACCTCAAGGAATATCATCAATTAGCTGGAAATACTTTGGCGCAATGGGAAGATAGAAGCATCATTTTGCAAACTCTTCTTTGGTTTAGAACATCTAATCATTAATGTATTTCAGAGTCATTTCAGAGTTGAATATATGTTATATATACTTGAAATGGTTGTTCTTGTATTAAGCAATTAGAAAGAATAAATGATATGATGTTCACTCGGGAAGTAACTCATCCATTAACAAAAATAATTTAGAAATGGCAATAAGTTCTCATATTATTTGACAACAAGACAGTCCATTGTTTTTGAAGTATAATTCTCTCTCTCTCTCTAAAAAAAAGACACGAGGGATTACGGTGCCATGTTTCATTTTTATTGAATTACTTGAGCGTTCTATGGAATTCCAGGAGGAGGGAAATGATGATAAATGATTAAACCATACATTTATTAATTTTTGTATGTATAAGAACCTACTAATCTGCAAAAATAAAATCTTAAATTCAATTCACTTCATTTACGTTAAACAGGAGTACATGATTACACAAAAAGCTGAAGCAGCAAATCAGATATCTTACAACAGAAACAACTAACCAACTACAACTTTTCATATATGAAATATTGAATCTCAAAGTAGACACAGTCTCATTTATGAGAATGGATAAACTGAAAATGAAACCCTTTGTGACAAGAATCTCGGATATATAGAGTGGTACATATAAACATTAAACCTACTTTACAAAGAGTCTGAGAGTTATAAAATTAAGCCCTTTGTGATAAGGATCGCGGCTATATAGTCTGGTGCATATAAAAATTAAACCTGCATTTCTAAGAGTCTGAGAGTTATAAAAATTTAAAACCCTTTGTGAAAATGGTCCTTGGAATATAAAATTAAATCCCTTCTGATAAGGATATATAACATAAAATCCTTTAGGATAACGGTCTGGTTAATTTAGAATGAAAACCTTTGCCAGAGGATCTGATTAAACAACAAATTAAAACCCACTATGATAAGGGTCTGTGATATATTAAATTGAATTCTTCGTGATGAGAATCTGGTTAATACGAATTAACCTTTTAATAATCAATGGTCGGGGAAATATAAAATTAAAGTCTTGGTTATAAGGATTTGGGAGAATATAAAATTAAAGTCCTTGGTTATAACGGTTTGGAGAATATAAAATTAAAGTCTTGGGTTATAAGATTTGAGAATATAAAATTAAAAGTCTTGGTTATAAGATTTGGAGAATATAAAATTTAAAAGTTTAATTGTATAAAGGAGTTGGATTAAAGGATTTGGAGAATACAAAATCAAATCCTTCAGGATAAGATTATCGTACATTTGAAATCAAACACTTTCCCAAAAGGATCTGGGAACCAAAAAATTAAAACCTTTCTGATAAGGTCTGTGAAACATTAATATTAAATCCTGTGCTATAAGGATCTCGGATATACGTATATATAGAATTGAATGCTTTTTAACAAGGATCCGTAAAATATAGAATTAAACCCAGTGTGATAAGCGACCAAAACGCACAAAGCCTCTAGGGTTCGTTTGAGAACTAAAGCGTTCCTGGGCGTCACAAGTTCGCAACTGAGAGGAAATCCTTCTCTCTCACTGAGATTGACAGCGAGAAAACATCATTGACAATTCAGACTGGAAACGCTGTTGTGTCATCGGGAGAATAAGTCCCTTGTCAGACAAGAAGTCTGGACGGATATGTCGTGAAATATAACGCGGTCTTACGTCAGTCCGTTTCCACACAACACGATATGGGCTGGAAGATGTGTATCACTGACGGGGTTAGAATTAACCCTGAATCTACTTTTTGTGGTTTACATGTGAGTGAGGTTTATAAGTTTCGCACTCAACAATCAATGAGGAATGTGCATACTAAATTTTCGGGGTAATGCTTGCTTAACCTACTTTCGCCAGATTTTATGAAATGATTCAGGCAATATTGGATAAACTTAAATAAAGTTTATGTATCTATAAGCATTTATATATATGCGAATACTGTTGATGCTTCTTAAGCCCCAGCCATTGCTGTCATAAACAATTGTTTATAAAGCCTCTCATCATTTTCCAGTTTCCAAATCTCTCTCTCTCTCTCTCTCTCTCTCTCTCTCTCTCTCTCTCTCTCTCTCTCTCTCTCTCTCTCTCTCTGAAATGTAAAAATGAATACCTGGCTAAAAAAAAAAGACATTCCTTCCATGAAAAGTTGCAATGTGAGGTTAATATGCAAATGCATCATGATATTTAAACCGCATTACTGGAACTGCCTCTTTTTCTTGATGGCTGTTATATTTCGTCACAAAGTATTATTCGCTGCTGTTTCTTTCTTTCTCCTGCGTTGAAAAAAAGGAAATATGTTGATGTGGTTCGATGTGAATTCAGTGGCCGTAGTATAACAGTTCTTAATATTTGTTAATTATTTTGATTTCGCCATGGTGATTAGCAATCAAAACTTGTCTTTCCGATTATAAAACGATTGAGTGTGTATATAGAGTGCTTGCCAACACACGCTTATATATGTGTGTGAATGTGTGTGCATGTGTACTCACATATACAATGAATGTTCACTAAACTCTGATAACTGGGTCTGGAAAGATTTGAATCAAGTTTGCTCATTAGTTATTGCAACAACGATGAAACATGTAAATCAAGAATCCCTCTTCCTTCATCCTCAAATAATATTAATGAGGAAACTGCTTGTGATACCAGCCACCGGTTAATGTGAAACAATATCCAAAGCTGAAAAATATAAATTAACGTTTAAAATTCTACAATTTTCAAGAGAAAAAAGTTCATTACGTACTTTCATAAAGAGGATGAGCTATATTTGTGGTAGATGCCAGTGAGGGGGGAGGGGGTGGGGGGCGTTGATCAGTGAGGTTGCAGGGGGGTGCATGAAGGTTTTAACTCATGATGAAATGCTGCCAAGTGCATTGACCCGAAAATACTGTCCATTTGAGGGGTTTTATTATTCTGTAATTAATATTTAAGTCTTTCTCCCCCCGCCCTCTCTCTCTCTCTCTCTCTCTCTCTCTCTCTCTCTCTCTCTCTCTCTCTCTCTCAGTAGTCTAAGTTTATTTCATAGCCATTTTACATAAACCGAAAAGGAAAAGTGAAACCTGTTGGACGTTTAAGTATGAAGTACGATTCAATGTGATGTCTTGATATCTTGCACTTTTGTGTAACGAAAATGAAATTTCTTCCGGATATTTTGACATTAAATCAGTTCTCCCAGTGTTATTGATGAGCCATTCAGGTAAACCAAATATTCATTAACACAATGAATACGTAAATATATGAACAAACAACGTCTAGCGTTTATTTCCAACTTCTTTAGGCAAACGGCCGATTCGATTACTTTTAACTGGTTTTATTTGTAGTGAGCTTGGGAGTGGAAACACGCATCATTAAATTTCCATTTATCTCTTCTTGCTAACTGATAAAAAGGGAAAACAATTGTGAAATTCTTTAGCAGCTTTGTTCGCGTCTGCAGAAAGGTGCCAGAGAAATTTTGTAATTATCTAATCTAATAAAATCTGTGCCAAAACAAAACCAAAAATGGAATGAGGCCGAAATATGGAAAGAGGTAATGCTAGGGCGTACTCCGTAAACGACGCACAGAGACATCGCCCTAACTCTTGTGGTAAGGCGAGGGCTACTGCATCAGGAGCGGGTGCAGCTAAAGAAGCGAGCTCACATTGGGTTCAGAGTATGTCAGCTAAATGTGGGTCCATGACTGGGAGAGGTAGAGAATTGGCTGACTTGATGAGAGAAAAGAAAGTAGATGTTGTGTGTGTGCAAGAAACGCGGTGGAAAGGAAATAAAGCTAAAGAGTTGGGAGATGGATATAAGCTATATTATAGTGGAGCAAATAAACAAGGTAGAAATGGAGTTGGCATAGTACTGTCTAGTGAACCTAAAGACTCGGTAATAGAAGTGCATAGAAAGATGGCCGTATCATCAGATTGAAGATATGTTATGGAGGAGAGATTCTGAATATTATAAGCGCATATGCACCACAAGTTGGCTTGCACAGAAGAAGAGAAGGGAAATTTCTGGAGAGACAGGATGGAATAATGCAAGAACTGGAAGAGCATGAGAGGGTGATAGTTGGGGCAGATTTGAATGGCCATGTCGGAAGTGAAAATGAGGCGATTGGGCGGGTGCATGGGGGCCATGGAATTGGAGAGAGAAACCCAGAAGGAGAGAGTGTAGTGGACTTTGCTGTGTCATTCGACATGGCAATAGTAAACACATTTTTTGAGAAGAAAAGGGAACACCTAATAACATATAGGAGTGGGGGAAGATTCTCCCGAGATAGACTATTTCTTGTATAAAATGGATAAATCTGGTGGAGGTCAAGAACTGCAAAGTTATTCCAGGCGACCATGTAGCCCCCCAACACAGGCTGCTATGTATGGACTTGAAGTTGAAAAGGGAAAGAAAAACAAAGCTAAAGGGATAAGGAAAATTAAATGGTACGAATTACAGAAGGAAGGGGATAAGAAGAGAGAGTTTAAGAGGAGGGTTTTGGAGGATATTGGATATAGGGATTGAAGATGTTCAAGAATGGTGGGCACGAATGCAGCAGTAATAAGAAGGCATGGAAAAGGAGGAGCTGCTAGGAGAGACATCTGGTATCATATGGGAAGAAAAGGATAGTTGGTTGGTGGGATGAAGACATTGAGAAGTAGTAAAGATAAGAAGGAGGCAAAGAAAAGATGGAAGAGTCACAGTCAGTGGAAGACAGAAATAGGTACAGAGAGAAAAACAAGGTGGTGAAAAAGGTGGTAGCCCAAGCTAAAGCAAAGTCGTATGATGATGTGTATAATGAGCTGGGGACAAAGGAAGGATTAAAGAAGATGATGAAGCTATCAAAGGCTAGAAATAAGAGCACCAAAGATATACACACATCAAACAAATAAAGAATCAAGAGGGTGTAGTGCTTAGAAAGGAGGAAGACATGTGAAGAGATGGAAAGAATATTTCGAACAGTTGTTAAATGAAGAAAATAATAGACTAATAAGAGAGGATGGGCAAGTGAACATTGGCATGGTAATGAGGTTTTCTGAGGCAAGAGGTACTAAATGCACTGAAGAAGATGAAGAGGGATGGGAAGGCAACCGGACCAGACATGATCCCGGTGGAGGCATGGAAAGCATTAGGAGATGAAGGAGTGGATATACTGTACGATCTTATGATAAAGATCCTTGAACAGGAAACCAGATACCAAATGAAGTGGCGTGGGAGTATATTGATCCCTATTTTTAAAGGGAAAGGCGATGTCCAAGATGTGGTAATTATAGGGGCATTAATTGATGTCCCACACTTTGAAGATACTGGAAAGGATGATAGATGCTAGACTGAGAGAAGAAGTACAAATAGGTAAAGAGCAGATGGGATTTATGAAGGGAAGGGGAACAACAGATGGTATATTTTGTCTGAGGCAAAATAATGGAGAAAATCGGGGAAAGACAAAGGACCTACATATGGTATTCATTGACCTTGAAAAGGCTTATGACAGAGTCCCGAGACAAGAGGTATGGAGGAGCCTGAGGGAGAAGATGGTGCCAGAGAAGTATGTGCGATTGATACAAGAGATGTACCGGAATGTATTTACCAGAGTGAGGAGCGTTGTTGGGGAGACAGAAGGTTTGAGGTGAGAGTAGGATTACACCAGGGGTCGGCTCTGAGCCCATTTATCTTTAACATAGTGATGGATGTTATAATAGAGGAAAGTAAGGGGGGAGACAGTACCATGGAACATATTGTATGCGGATGATATTGTTCTGTGTGCAGAGAGCAGGGAAGATCTGGAAGTGAAATTGGAAAGATGGAGACAAGTACTGGAGGACAGAGGAATGAGAATAAGTAGATCCAAGACAGAATACATGTGTACACCACTGAGGGGGATGATAGAGAAAGTATTCAGCTTGGTGGAGAGCAAATAAGGAGAGTTGATAAGTTTAAGTATTTGGGATCTTTTGTTAACGCTGGAGGAAGTATGGAAGAAGAAGTAAAACATCGGGTACAGCAGGCTGGAACAACTGGAGAGCGGCCTCGGGAGTTCTTTGTGACGAAAAGTGCCGCTTAGGTTAAAAGGAAAATTTCACAAGACGGTGGTAAGAACAGCAATGCTGTATGGTACGGAAACAGCAAGCATGAGAAAAGCAGAGCAGAAGAAGATGGATGTGGCAGAAATGAGAATGCTTAGGTGGATGTCTGGGGTAACAAGAGTGGATAGGATCAGAAATGACTACATAAGGGGGTCAACTAAGTTGGTGGAAGTATCAAAGAAAGTGCAGGAGGGGAGGCTGAGATGGTATGGACACCTGTTAGGAGAGATGAGGACCACGCTGGGAGACATACTATGGGAGTGGAGGTGCAAGGAAGAAAGAGAGAGGGAGACCAAGAAAGAGATGGAAGGACTGTGTGAGAGGAGATTTACATGAGAAGGGAATTGATGAGGCAGAAGTGCAAGATAGAAATAGATGGAAACGGCTCATCCAAACGGAAACGGGACCCCATATAAAAATGGAAAAAGCTGGGAAGAAGAAGAAGAAGAAGAATAAAAGGAGCTCATAAAAACAGCAAAATATAAAGAGTTAATGCTTTATTAAAGAGAGCAACTGTCTCCCTCTTCAGGCAGGTAATGAATGAGGGCAATAGTTACAGGAAAGCAGTATTCATACCAAGAGGTCAGAGGTCAGCCGTGACGTCACTTCAGTTGATGATTTCTCCTTATACATACATACATACAAACATATATATATATATATATATATATATATATATATATATATATATATATATATATATTAATACACATACACACACACACACATATTTATATATATATATATATATATTATATATATATATATATATATATATATATATATATATATATATATATATATTATATATATAAATGTTTCGGTTCTATTGTGCTTAGAATATTTTCCAGTGTTAATGAATTTCGATATTAAACGATATTTATTGCTCAATATTTGTGGACAAATAAGAAAAATTATATATATTAATTAATTTTTCTCATTTATCCCCAAATTAATAATGCAATAATATCGTTTACTATCGAAATTCATAAAAACTGGAAATATTCTAAACACAAATAGAACTATGAATGATAAACGTTTCTGCCTTAGCTTAGCAACATAGATGGACGTCGAATTTAACCACACAATTAGCAAGAAAGATGTAATTTATGGACATCAACCATATATCCACCATGGTTGCCGACTGGTAAGCTTATAACATTTGGCTAATTCTGGATTTCTGTCACTTAGAAACGCGTGCGTGACCTTTTCATGTTCACAAATATCAAAATAAATATAGTTTAATTTCTCATTAATTATAACATAAATTAAGTATTTAGACTCAAAATGAATTTTGATCCATGAGTACTTCTAAGAACAGCACCTGAATTCGACAGTTTTATCCAACTCTTGATAGCCAGGTGGTAAAGTCACTATCTATCGTTGTCTTTGAACCAGGCCATGGTTCGAAATCCGGCTTCAAATTTGTGATTATTATATACAGTATATAATATATATATAGATATTTATAAAATTATATATATATATTATATATTATTTAGTAAATATATATTGATCTATAATAGATTATTATATATATATATATATATATATATATATATTATGTATATACCATACATACATATAAATATTTATATTATATATATATATATCTATTATATAAATATATAATATATTTAGATATATATATATTTAACATATTTCTAAATTATATATAATATATATATATTTATATATTTATAAATAATGGTTATATTTATTATATATATATATATTATATATATATCTATAATATATATATTTTATACATATGTATATATATAAAAAATATATGTATAGATCTATATATATATATACACACATACATAACATACATTATATATATGTATAATATAATATATGTATTATATATATATGATATATAGATTAGATATATATCTTATATTAATTATAATATATATATATTATATATGGATATATATACATATAGATATATGTCTAATACATACATACTTTATATTTATGTATAGTATATATATATATATTATATAATATGTAATATATATATATGATATCTATATATATGTATATATATATATATATAATATATGTCTATAGGTATATTATACTGTATATACATACATACATATATTATTATATATATATATATATAGTATTATATATTATATAATATATAATATATATATTATATATTATATATATATATATAGTATATATATTATATATATATATATATTCCCGCAACTATAACCTGAGTAGCGAACCTCTGAAAAAGCAGGAAGCCATATCTTAAAAATAATCTGTATGTTTCCCACACCCAAATTACCTATGCGATACTTCTTTGAGCTAACATAACCTAACCCAACTCAACCTAACCTAACCTAAACTAGGGGCATGTCGAAAACGGAGGCTGGTGCAATACTAGTATACATCTCGGGCATTTGCTTCCGTTCGACATCCTTTCCATTTGGCTAAACCACTCAAAACCACCAACTCTTCGCTTACGTTAACCTTTTTCGGAAAAAAAAAACACGTTGCCCCGTTTTTCTCATCTTGACATATTTTATTGTTCGGTCAATCTCGCACCAGGTTCAACCTTACTCTTTGCAGAGCTACATTGTTAAAGAAATAAAAATGGAAAGAAACAGAGATAAATGTATTTATTTGCAAACGAGAGCACATACACACATATGTATTGTTTAATTCCGAAAAAAGTTAACGTAAGCGAAGAGTTGGTGGTTTTGAGTGGTTTAGCCATAATAAAAGAATGTCGAACGGAGGCAAATGCCCGAGATGTATACTAGTATTTTGCACCAGCCTCCGTTTTTCGACATTCCCATAGGTTAGTTAGGTTAGGTAAAAAAAATATCACGCAGATATTTTGGTTGTGTGGGAAACATATAGATTATTTCAGAAAATTCTAGGTTTAGTGTTTAAGATCTGTTTGTTTTTGCTTGTTTGGCATTTTTACGTTGCATGGGACCAACTGTTCACGTGACTTCCGAACCACGTCGAGAGTGAACTTCTATCACCAGAAATACACATCTCTGACTCCTCAATGGAATGCCCGAGAACTGAACTCGCGGACACCAAGGTGGCAGGCCACAACCAAACCGATCTAGATATGGCGTCATGCTTTTTCAGAGAATGTTCGGAATTCGGTTCCAGTACGGGAATATGCGAATAGGAGGTTGGTGAAAGAGCTCCTGAGGTGGAGAACAGGAAGACCTGGAAAGCGCTAGACGGACGAGATGGAAGAGGCGTAGGGAGGGAGGGAGAGAGAAGCCCAATGTATTGAGGTGGTAGTGACCATAGTGTTTATTCTGCGCAGCCACCTCTAAAGGGACGAATACAGAATATTACCTTCGATGTAAATGTAAATTAAAAGGCGCTTAACTAAATGTTATTGAATATTTAAAAAAAAAACAATAATACCGTGACTGATGATTTTCATTGTTTTATTATCTATATATGCCGTTGTGAAGAAAAATTAAGCTGCTTACCATAAAGTAATTGTGTATCATATTCCCTGATATTGCCATTTCATCCATGACGCAAAACTTTTTTTTTTTTTCGTTTTTTCATCAGTATCTCTTTTGCAGTAAATGCAAAAACAAAAGCTAAGGCTTAATGATAATGATTCGTTTAAATTATGGGTCAAGATAGGTCATTTACCATTGATGACCTTTCCTATTTCTCAATGGGGTTGTTTCACAGAGTGACTCTCCCCACAACAAGGGAACACATCCCAACGCCTTAGGGAGATTTCTCCATAAAAGGGGACATTTCCCCACAATAAGAGATATTTGCTCAAAAGAAGAGGAATGTTCATTTCCCAACAGAAGGTGGATACTTTCCCCATAATAAGGGAACAATTCCCAACACCTGGAGAGATTTCTTCATGAAGGGGGCATTTCTCCACAATAAAGGACATTTACTTGAAAGAGGAAATATTCATTAAGGGGGATACTTTCCCAATAGCAAGGGAATATTTCCCTTCACTTGGGAATAGTTTCCCCATAAAATGGGGTTGGGCGTTCACTCAAAAGAAGAAAAACATTTGTCCCCTGCAAATAAGGGAAAATGTCCTCACAAGAAGGGAACATTTCCTTTCAACAAAGGGAACATTTACCCACAATAGGGAAGATTACCTGCAAACAGGTAAATATTTCCTAACGAGTTGGGAGTACATTGCCCCACAACATCGCCCCCAACATGGGAAACATTGCCCCCCCAACATGGGAACATTGGTCCGCCAACATGGGAATATTTCCCCACATCGAGAGATCATTTTAAAAGAAACTAAGCATATGTAAATGAATGATTCTAAATGGAATTAGCCAACCAATGCTCTATCCAAAATAGATTTATAAGCCTCCGGAAATAATTGTAACAAATAAAAGCCAATTATGCAAACGAGAAGGGAGGGTATTGGATAAAATGGAGGAGTGTGGGTTGCTACATTCACCACAGGTCTTCCACAAACTTTGTCAAGTCAGCTTTATCACTCCAGATAGAGATATGAGAATACCGTGCATCTACTATGCATTTCTTGGCCGTGTCCAATTGATATATATATATATATATATATATATATATATATATATATATATATATATATATATATATATATATATATATGAATAATCATCACATCGAACCGTAATTCATTTATATATCATTGAGCTACAAATTTCCTTTAATATCTAAATTCACTCTACTTCGGATTGATATATTTTCATATATCAATTCCGAAGTAGAGTGAATTTAGATATTAAAGGAAATTTTGTAGCTCAATGATATATAAATGAATTACGGTTCGATGTGATGATTATTCATAATAAGGCTACGTGTTTCAAACGCTCAAATTGGCTAACATGGTAGACGGGGTTTCATATCGATTCTAATTACGAATACACCGAGTTCGAGGGTGATTTGTAAGGTCAGAATCGATATGAAACTTATAGCGTCTCTGTTAGCTGACTTGATAGCGTCACTGGGTCCTGATTTCGTCCCCGTCCACTTGGACAGTGGTCGATCCCATGTGGGGGCGAAATTGTTATCAACTAAAAAAATTCCCCTTCGGTACATATATGAAAATATATCAATTCCGAAGTAGAGTAGTGAATTTAGATATTAAAGGAATTTGTAGCTCAATGATATATATTATATATATATATATATATTATATAATATATATATTTCCTTTAAGCATAACTACATTGTAGGGCAATATGATACTCATAATACATAGTCTAAGCACTTGGGCTATAACATAAATTTTATAATCCATTAATCCAATTATTCTGCTGAACTGCATTAAAACTGAAATGTGAAATAAAAAAACTTATACAAAGATTAAAATATAAAACTATTGTAAAAGCATATGTTGCTGTTTGTTTAAGATTAAGACAACTTGTTCGAATCTGAGTCTTGCTCATTGAGCAGACCATAAGTAAAGAAGTTTCGTTACAAATACAGAAATCAATATTTCTACACGAGTAAAGGGGGAAAAAAAGAAAATAGAGAACACACAACCAAAATAATTTTTATTCATTTTCATCATCGTCATCATCCAGGTATAGGTCTTCTATATCCTCGTTATGGTGTCTAAGTTTTATAATGATAGGTCAACAGGCTCTTGAATGTTGTCCATTGACCAATACCCATCCTCAAAGGCTCGAGATCGTTTCACTGCACCCCCAAACACTTTCAGTGGCCAAAAGCTTGGCTTCCTCCAGTCTTGCCTGCAAGTCTGCCAGGATGAATCGTTGTAAAGATGAACGCACATGACGTTCATACACGCCCATACTTGCTCAATGGCATTGAGCTCTGGGTGGGCAGGTGGCAGACGCACCACCTCGTGGCCCCAATCTCGAATTATGTTGTCCACGATGTACTGTGGTTTTGGCCTGTTCTGTTGACATAGAGCAACAGCTCAGGTCTTGTGGCACCGTCTGGGGCAGGGATTCGGCGACTCTGAAGCCAGGTAATAAGGTCTGCTTTCTTGGTGGCCGTGGTAGGACACTGACACTCGTCTAATAGCTGGCTGTTGATAAGGTGCGTTGTCGAGCACCAACACTGATGGTTCAGGCAGCAATGGTAGAAGCTGCGTTGTTAACCAGCGTATGAACAGCTCGCCTGTCATTTCCCCGTGGTAATCGCCACTTGTACTCTTTGCAGGATAACAAAGGAAAGAGCCTTCAATAAATTCATTTGCTGTGCCAGCTGCTACCACCACGAAGCGCTCACCTCCCTCGCCAGGTGGTACCTGTCGGCTATGCGTGGCACTGGTAGCAGGTTGTGCGGTGTCCACCCCACTCTCTGTTGTGCCTCATTCTGGTGGTGACCACGTCTCATCGACATATACTATCTCCCTTCCATCTTCTCGATGGCGCTTCAGAGCCCGGAGAGCCCCTATCCGTCGGCAAACCACATCAATGGACTCTTTGCAAGATACATCTTTCGTTGAGACGTTTTTATATCTGAGTCCCATATCTTGCAGGAGCCGCCACACCGCTATCTCGGAGGTTGTTTCAGGGATTATGGTGGCTGTCTTCAAATCTGTTATCAGGGTTCTAACAGTAAATACTTGCTTTGCAGCAAATATCTTGTGAAACAAACCGACGAATGGCACCCAATGTAAAATTATCAAAGACTTGTGGTATAGGAAATACTTCGCCAGCAGACTAATGTGAGATCACTGATCTGTTACGGTGAACAATCTTCCTCACAGAAAGCGACGTGATACCCATGAAATTTGCCACGCGGTCGTAGGGCCTGTGTGGACAAAGACCAGTATTTAGCCAGTGAATACAAATGCATTATATGTTATACTTTTTGTTTTTCTCTACGCCACAGTTCATGCAAAGAAATTGATAATGATTATAAGTCAAAGTACACTTAATATTCGTCACAGTTATTATCATTATTGTTGTTATTAATATAATCATCATCATTCATTATTATTTCATACTTCGACATCAAGGAAGAGTATGAGTAGAATATTTAGAGATATATAAATGCTTTTTCATATATGAACTTAGACATATACAGTACATACATGCACATACACATAATTTATAAATGAAGCTTTATATATAAATGTGTTTGTGTGTGTAAGTACAGTGTATATATATATATATATATATATATATATATATATATATATATATATATATATATATATATAAACTGAAAATGAAACCCTTTGTGACAAGAATCTCGGATATATAGTGTGGTACATATAAAAATTAAACCTGTTTTACAAAGAGTCTGAGAGGTATAAAATTAAACCCTTTGTGATAAGGGTCTCGGATATATAGTCTGGTGTATTTGAAATTAAACCAGCTTTAATAAGAGTCTACAAGATATAAAATTAAACCCTTTGTGATAAGGATCTCGGCTATATAGTCTGGTGCATATAAAAATAAACCTGCCTTTCTTATATAGTCTGGTGCATATAAAAATTAAACCTGCATTTCTAAGAGTCTGAGAGTTATGAAAATTTAAAACCCTTTGTGAAAATGGTCCTTGGAATATAAAATTAAATCCCTTCTGATAAGGATATATAACATAAAATCCTTTAGGATAACGGTCTGGTTAATTTAGAATGAAAACCTTTGCCAGAAGGATCTGATAAACAACAAATTAAACCCACTATGATAAGGGTCTGTGATATATTAAATTGAAGTCTTCGTGATGAGAATCTGGTTAATACAGAATTAAACCTTTTGTATCAATGGTCGGGGAAATATAAAATTAAAGTCTTGGTTATAAGGATTTGGAGAATATAAAATTAAAGTCTTGGTTATAAGGATTTGGAGAATATAAAATTAAAGTCTTGGTTATAAGGATTTGGAGAATATAAAATTAAAGTCTTGGTTATAAGGATTTGGAGAATATAAAATTAAAGTCTTGGTTATAAGGATTTGGAGAATACGAAATCAAATCCTTCAGGATAAGATTATTATGGTACGTTTTAAATTAGACACTTTCCCAAAAGGATCCTTGGGAAACCAAAAAATTAAAACCTTCCTTGATAAGGTCTGTGAAACATTAATATTTGAATCTGGTGCGATAAGGATCTCGGATATACGTATATGTATAGAATTGAATGCTTTTTAACAAGGATCCGTAAAATATAGAATTAAACCCAGTGTGATAAGCGACCAAAACGCACAAAGCCTCTAGGGTTCGTTTGAGAACTAAAGCGTTCCTGGGGAATCACAAGTTCGCAACTGAGAGGAAATCCTTCTCTCTCACTGAGATTGACAGCGAGAAAACATCATTGACAATTCAGACTGGAAACGCTGTTGTGTCATCGGGAGAATAAGTCCCTTGTCAGACAAGAAATCTGGAGGGATATGTCGTGAATATAACGCGGTCTTACGTCAGTCCGTTTCCACACAACACAGATATGGGCTGGAAGATGTGGTATCACTGACGGGGTTAGAATTTACGCTGGAATCTACCTTTGTGGTTTACATGTGAGTGAGGTTTATAAGTTTCGCACTCAACAATCAATGAGGAATGTGCAGACTAAATTTTCGGGGTAATGCTTGCTTAACCTACTTTCGCCAGATTTTATGAAATGATTCAGGCAATATTGGATAAACTTAAATAAAGTTTATGTATCTATAAGCATTTATATATATGCGAATACTGTTGATGCTTCTTAAGCCCCAGCCATTGCTGTCATAAACATGTTAAGGATTATACGAAACAATTGTTTATAAAGCCTCTCATCATTTTCCAGTTTCCAAATCTCTCTCTCTCTCTCTCTCTCTCTCTCTCTCTCTCTCTCTCTCTCTGAAATGTAAAAATGAATACCTGGCTAAAAAAAAAAGACATTCCTTCCATGAAAAGTTGCAATGTGAGGTTAATATGCAAATGCATCATGATATTTAAACCGCATTACTGGAACTGCCTCTTTTTCTTGATGGCTGTTATATTTCGTCACAAAGTATTATTCGCTGCTGTTTCTTTCTTTCTCCTGCGTTGAAAAAAGGAAATATGTTGATGTGGTTCGATGTGAATTCAGTTGGCCGTAGTATAACAGTTCTTAATATTTGTTAATTATTTTGATTTCGCCATGGTGATTAGCAATCAAAACTTGTCTTTCCGATTATAAAACGATTGAGTGTGTATATAGAGTGCTTGCCAATACACGCTTATATATGTGTGTGAATGTGTGTGCATGTGTACTCACATATACAATGAATGTTCACTAAACTCTGATAACTGGGTCTGGAAAGATTTGAATCAAGTTTGCTCATTAGTTATTGCAACAACGATGAAACATGTAAATCAAGAACTCCTCTTCCTTCATCCTCAAATAATATTAAATGAGGAAACTGCTTGTGATACAGCCAGCCAGGTTAATGTGAAACAATATCCAAAGCTGAAAAAATATAAATTAACGTTAAAATTCTACAATTTTCAAGAGAAAAAAGTTCATTACGTACTTTCATAAAGAGGATGAGCTATATTTGTGGTAGATGCCAGTGAGGAGGGGGTGAGGGGCGTTGATCAGTGAGGTTGCAGGGGGGTGCACTGAAGGTTTTTAACAACTCATGATGAAATGCTGCCAAGTGCATGACCCGAAAATACTGTCCATTTGAGGGGTTTATTATTCTGTATTTAATATTTAAGTCTTTCTCCCCCCGCCCTCTCTCTCTCTCTCTCTCTCTCTCTCTCTCTCTCTCTCTCTCTCTCTCTCTCAGTAGTCTAAGTTTATTTTCATAGCCATTTTATATAAACCAAAAAGGGAAAGTGAAACTCATTGGACGTTTAAATATGAAGTACGATTCAATGTTGATGTCTTGATATCTTGCACTTTTGTGTAACGAACGAAAATGAAATTTCTTCCGGATATTTTGACATTAAATCAGTTCCTCCCAGTGTTATTGATGAGCCATTCAGTAAACCAAATATTCATTAACACAATGAATACGTAAATATATGAACAAACAACGTCTAGCGTTATGTCCAACTTCTTTTAGGCAAACGGCCGATTCGATTACTTTTAACTGGTTTTATTTGTAGTGAGCTTGGGAGTGGAAACACGCATCATTAAATTTCCATTTATTCTCTTCTTGCTAACTGATAAAAAGGGAAAACAACAATTGTGAATTCTTAGCAGCTTTGTTCGCGTCTGCAGAAAGGTGCCAGAGAAATTTTGTAATTATCTAATCTAATAAAATCTGTGCCAAAACCAAAAATGGAATGAGCCGAAATATGGAAAGAGGTAATGCTAGGGCGTACTCCGTAAACGACGCACAGAGACATCGCCCATACTCTGTGGTAAGGCGAGGGCTACTGCATCAGGAGCGGGTGCAGCTAAAGAAGCGAGCTCACATTGGGTTCAGAGTATGTCAGCTAAATGTTGGGTCCATGACTGGGAGAGGTAGAGAATTGGCTGACTTGATGAGAGAAAAGAAAGTAGATGTTGTGTGTGTTGCAAGAACGCGGTGGAAAGGAAATAAAGCTAAAGAGTTGGGAGATGGATATAAGCTATTATAGTGGAGCAAATAAACAAGGTAGAAATGGAGTTGGCATAGTACTGTCTAGTGAAACTAAAGAACTCGGTAATAGAAGTGCATAGAAAGAATGGCCGTATCATCAGATTGAAGATATGTTATGGAGGAGAGATTCTGAATATTATAAGCGCATATGCACCACAAGTTGGTTGCACAGAAGAAGAGAAGGGAAATTTCTGGAGAGACATGGATGGAATAATGCAAGAACTGGAAGAGCATGAGAGGGTGATAGTTGGGGCAGATTGAATGGCCATGTCGGAAGTGAAAATGAGGCGATTGGGCGGGTGCATGGGGGCCATGGAATTGGAGAGAGAAAAACCCAGAAGGAGAGAGTGTAGTGGACTTTGCTGTGTCATTCGACATGGCAATAGTAAACACATTTTTTGAGAAGAAAAGTGAACACCTAATAACATATAGGAGTGGGGGAAGATTCTCCCAGATAGACTATTTCTTGTATAAAAGGATAAATCTGGTGGAGGTCAAGAACTGCAAAGTTATTCCAGGCGACCATGTAGCCCCCCAACACAGGCTGCTAGTATGGACTTGAAGTGAAAAGGGAAAGAAAAACCAAAAGCTAAAGGGATAAGGAAAATTAAATGGTACGAATTACAGAAGGAAGGGGATAAGAAGAGAGAGTTTAAGAGGAGGGTTTTGGAGGATATTGATATAGGGTTGGATTGAAGATGTTCAAGAATGTGGGTCACGAATTGCAGCAGTAATAAGAAGGCATGGAAAGGAGCTGCTAGGAGAGACATCTGGTATCATATGGGAAGAAAAGGATAGTTGGTGGTGGGATGAAGACATTGAGAAAGTAGTAAAAGATAAGAAGGAGGCAAAGAAAAGATGGAAGAGTCACAGTCAGGGGTTGGAAGACAGAAATAGGTACAGAGAGATAAAACAAGGTGGTGAAAAGGTGGTAGCCCAAGCTAAAGCAAAGTCGTATGATGATGTGTATAATGAGCTGGGGACAAAGGAAGGATTAAAGAAGATGATGAAGCTATCAAGGCTAGAAATAATAGCACCAAAGGATATAACACACATCAACAAATAAAAAGAATTCAAGAGGGTGTAGTGCTTAGAAATGATGAAGACATTGTGAAGAGATGGAAAGAATATTTCGAACAGTTGTTAAATGAAGAAAATAATAGACTAATAAGAGAGGATGGGCAAGTGAACATTGGCATGGTAATGAGGTTTTCTAGGCAACGAGGTACTAAATGCACTGAAGAAGATGAAGAATGGGAAGGCAACCGGACCAGACATGATCCCGGTGGAGGCATGGAAAGCATTAGGAGATGAAGGAGTGGATATACTGTACGATCTTATGATAAAGATCCTTGAACAGAAAAGATACCAAATGAGTGGCGTGGGAGTATATTGATCCCAATTTTTAAAGGAAAGGCGATGTCCAAGAGTGTGGTAATTATAGGGGCATTAAATTGATGTCCCACACTTTGAAGATACTGGAAAGGATGATAGATGCTAGACTAGAGAAGAAGTACAAATAGGTAAAAGAGCATATGGGATTTATGAAGGGAAGGGGAACAACAGATGGTATATTTTGTCTGAGGCAAATAATGGAGAAATTTCGGGGAAAGACAAAGGGACCTACATATGGTATTCATTGACCTTGAAAAGGCTTTATGACAGAGTCCCGAGACAAGAGGTATGGAGGAGCCTGAGGGAGAAGATGGTGCAGAGAAGTATGTGCGATTGATACAAGAGATGTACCGGAATGTATTACCGAGTGAGGAGCAGTGTTGGGGAGACAGAAGGTTTTGAGGTGAGAGTAGGATTACACCCAGGGGTCGGCTCTGAGCCCATTTATCTTTAAACATAGTGATGGATATAATAGAGGAAGTAAGGGAGACAGTACCAGTGGAACATATTGTATGCGGATGATATTGTTCTGTGTGCAGAGAGCAGGGAAGATCTGGAAGTGAAATTGGAAAGATGGAGACAAGTACTGGAGGCAGAGGAATGAGAATAAGTATCCAAGCAGAATACATGTGTACACCACTGAGGGGGATTGATAGAGAAAGTATTCAGCTTGGTGGAGAGCAAATAAGGAGGAGGTTGATAAGTTTAAGTATTTGGGGATCTTTTGTTAACGCTGGAGGAAGTATGGAAGAAGAAGTAAAACATCGGGTACAGGCAGGCTGGAACAAAACTGGGAGAGCGGCCTCGGGAGTTCTTTGTGACAAAGAGTGCCGCTTAGGTTAAAAGGAAAAATTTCACAAAACAGACGGTGGTAAGAACAGCAATGCTGTATGGTACGGAAACAGCAAGCATGAGAAAAGCAGAGCAGAAGAGTGGATGTGGCAGAAATGAGAATGCTTAGGTGGATGTCTGGGTAAAACAAGAGTGGATAGGATCAGAAATGACTACATAAGGGGTCAACTAAGGTGGTGGAAGTATCAAAGAAAGTGCAGGGAGGGGAGGCTGAGATGGTATGGACACCTGTTGAGGAGAGATGAGGACCACGCTGGGAGACATACTATGGGAGTGGAGGTGCAAGGAAGAAGAAAGAGAGGGAGACCAAGAAAGAGATGGAAGGACTGTGTGAGAGGAGATTTACATGAGAAGGGAATTGATGAGGCAGAAGTGCAAGATAGAAATAGATGGAAACGGCTCATCCGAAACGGCGACCCCATATAAAAATGGGAAAAAAGCTGGGAAGAAGAAGAAGAAGAAGAATAAAAGGAGCTCATAAAAAACAGCAAAATATAAAGAGTTAATGCTTTATTAAAGAGAGCAACTGTCTCCCTCTTCAGGCAGGTAATGAATGAGGGCAATAGTTACAGGAAAGCAGTATTCATACCAAGAGGTCCAGAGGTCGCCGTGAAGTCACTTCAGTTGATGATTTCTCTTATACATACATACATACAAACATATATATATATATCTATATATATATATATATATATTAAATAAATACACATACACACACACACACACACATATATATATAAATATATATATATATATATATATATATATATATATATATATATATATATATATATATATTTATATATATACATTTCGGTTCTATTTGTGTTTAGAATATTTACAGTGTTAATGAATTTCGATATTAAACGATATTTATTGCTCAATATTTGTGGACAAATAAGAAAAATTATATATATATTAATTTTTCTCATTTATCCCCAAATAATAAGCTAAATATCGTTTACTATCGAAATTCATTAAAAAACTGGAAATATTCTAAACACAAATAGAACTATGAATGATAAACGCGTCTGCCTTAGTTTTTAGCAACATATATGGACGTCGAATTTAACCACCAATTAGCAAGAAAGATGTAATTTATGGACTCCGTAGAATTCACGTTTCTCTAATGAGAATGGACATCAACCCATAGGCTATCCACCACGGTTGCCGACTGGTAAGCTTGTAACATTTGGCTAATTCTGGATTTCTGTCACTTAGAAACGCGTGCGTGACCTTTTCATGTTCACAAATATCAAAATAAACATCGTTTAATTTCTAATTAACAATAACATAAATTAGTATTTAGACCCAAAATGAATTTTGATCCATGAGTACTTCTAAGAACAACCCACCGTTGAATTGCGACAGTTTTATCCTAACTCTTGATAGCCAGGTGGTAAAGTCCACTATCTATCGTTGTCTTTGAACCAGGCCATGGTTCGAAAACCGGCTTAAAATTTTTGGTTATATATATATATATATATATATATATATATATATATATATATATATATATATATATATATATATTCCCGAACTGTAACCGAGAACCGAAACTCTGAAAAGCTGGAAGCCATAACTTAAAAAATAATCTGTTTCCCACACCCAAATTACTATGCGATACTTCTTTGAGCTAACATAACCTAACCCCACTCAACCTAACCTAACCTAAACTAGGGGCATGTCGAAAAACGGAGGCTGGTGCAATACTAGTATACATCTCGGGCATTTGCTTCCGTTCGACATCCTTTCCATTTGGCTAAACCACTAAAACCACCAACTCTTCCGCTTACGTTCAACCTTTTTTCGGATAAAAAAACGTTGCCACGTTTTTCTCATCTTGACAAATTTTATTGTTCGGTCAATCTCGCACCAGGTTCAACCTTACTCTTTGCAGAGCTACATTGTTAAAGAAATAAAAATGGAAAGAAACAGAGATAAATGTATTTATTTGCAAACGAGAGCACATACACACATATGTATTGTTTAATTCCGAAAAAAGTTAACGTAAGCGAAGAGTTGGTGGTTTTGAGTGGTTTAGCCATAATAAAAGAATGTCGAACGGAGGCAAATGCCCGAGATGTATACTAGTATTGCACCAGCCTCCGTTTTTCGACATGGCCCTAGGTTAGGTTAGGGTGGGTTAGGTTAGGTTAGTTAAAAAAAAATATCACGCAGATATTTTGGTTGTGTGGGAAACATATAGATTATTTTCAGGAAAATTCTAGGTTTAGTGTTTAAGATATGTTTGTTTGCTTGTTTGGCATTTTTACGTTGCATGGGGACCAACTGTTCACGTGACTTCCGAACCACGTCGAGAGTGAACTTCTATCACCAGAAATACACATCTCTGACTCCTCAATGGAATGCCCGAGAATTGAACTCGCGGACACCAAGGTGGCAGGCCACAACCAAACCGATCTAGATATGGCGTCATGCTTTTTCAGAGAATGTTCGGAATTCGGTTCCAGTTCGGGAATATGTGAATAGGAGGTTGGTGAAAGAGCTCCTGAGGTGGAGAACATTAAGACCTAGAAAGCGCTAGACGGACGAGATGGAAGAGGCGTAGGGAGGGAGGGAGAGAGAAGCCAATGTATGAAGGTGGTAGTGACCATAGTGTTTATTCTGCGCAGCCACCTCTAAAGGGACGAATACAGAATATTACCTTCGATGTAAACGTAAATTAAAGGGCGCTTAACTAAATGTTATTGAATATAAAAAAAACAATAATACCGTGACTGATGATTTTCATTGTTTTATTATCTATATATGCCGTTGTGAAGAAAAATTAAGCTGCTTACCATAAAGTAATTGTGTATCATATTTCCCTGATATTGCCATTTCATCCATGACGCAAAACCTTTTTCGTTTTTCATCAGTATCTCTTTTGCAGTAAATGCAAAAACAAAAGCTACGGCTTAATGATAATGGTTCGTTTAAATTATGGGTCAAGATAGGTCATTTACCATTGATGACCTTTCCTATTTCTCAATGGGGTTGTTTCACAGAGTGACTCTCCCCACAACAAGGGAACACATCCCAACACCTTAGGGAGATTTCTCCATAAAAGGGGACATTTCCCCACAATAAGAGATATTTCCTCAAAAGAAGAGGAATGTTCATTTCCCAACAGAAGGTGGATACTTTCCCCATAATAAGGGAACAATTCCCAACACCTGGAGAGATTTCTTCATGAAGGGGGCATTTCTCCACAATAAAGGACATTTACTTGAAAGAGGAAATATTCATTAAGGGGGATACTTTCCCAATAGCAAGGGAATATTTCCCTTCACTTGGGGAATATTTCCCCATAAAATGGGGCGTTCACTCAAAAGAAGAAAACATTTCCCCTGCAATAAGGGAAAATGTCCTCACAAGAAGGGAACATTTCCTTTCAACAAAGGGAACATTTACCCACAATACGGGAAGATTACCTGCAAACAGGTAAATATTTCCTAACGAGTTGGGAGTACATTGCCCCACAACATGGGAACATTGCCCCACAACATGGGAACATTGGTCCGCAACATGGGAATATTTCCCCACATCGAGAGATCATTAAAAGAAACTAAGCATATGTAAATGAATAATTCCAAATGGAATTAGCTACCAATGCTATATCCAAAATAGATTTATAAGCCTCCGGAAATAATTGTAACAAATAAAAGCCAATTATGCAAACGAGAAGGGAGGGTATTGGATAAAATGGAGGAGTGTGGGTAGCTACATTCACCACAGGTCTTCCACAAACTTTGTCAAGTCAGCTTTATCACTCCAGATAGAGATATGAGAATACCGTGCTACTAGTGAAGAATAACAACAAATATCCAGATAAGTTAACTACTCGCTGTCGGTAATAGCGCATAGAGCTGTTAACATTCTACTATAGGACATGTGTGTTTGCTGAAATAGGATACTTTGGAGTATAACAGCTGTTGATTATTAATATTTTGTTGTTGATTTTTAAGCGATTTTCTTTGATCACGCGAATGTCTCTTCGTTAGACTCAGTGCTGCCGCAAATAGTGTGTCGTTTTTACTGCTATGTTTATTACTACTCAGGTTGCTAAGGGTTTATCTAGGCTACTACAAATAAAATGTGGAATAGTTTGCCTGTTGCCGTTGTAGAATTTTTCCCAAGTCCAAGTTCCTCGTTAGACGAGTCGGTTACATACTCGACTACCGATCTCAGGGTCCGGGTTCGATTCCCCGCTCTGCCAACACGGAATCAGATTGATATTTTTTCTGGTGATAGAAATTCATTTACTCGATGTGGTTCTGATCCCACAATAAGTTGTAGGTCCCGTTGCTAAGTAACCAATTTGGTTCCTAGCCACGTAAAAATATTAATCCTTCGGGCCAGCCCTAGGAGAGCTGTTAATCAGCTCAGTGGTCTGGTAAAACTAGATATACTTAACTTCCGAAGTCCAAATGTCTAAGCGAAGAGCAAATTCTTTCCTGCTTTCTGCTGACTTCTCCTAAATTCAGGTGTATCGGTTTTACTTTCGATTCCCTCCATTTATTTATTTATCACCTTTTCCTATAACATGTCTCGCTGTGGACTGGTTTCATTTCATTTGGAGCCCTTTATGTTTACAGTCTGTCAACTCTACCCATAAGGTATTTCATCTGGATATTTAGAGAGCGAAAGAATAACGACGCCATTAGGGACACTTCCAAACAAAGTGTTGAATTTTAAACCTGTGCAGTTCGTTAAATCATAACATATCACTAAATCCCAACACTTGTTAAATAACAGTGTCTATTAAAATTCATTTATACAGACGTTATACAAACATTCCCATAAAATTTATTTTTGCGTTTATATAATGTAATGTCAATCTAATGTTTGTTTTGAGTGTTTAAGTAACAAAATCCCTCTTAGTGATGTCACTATGAGATTGTAATTTTTTAAAAATAATTCATTCTTAACATTTAGGATCAAGTCTAACTGCAAACAGAAAAAAGTAATAGGCTAGCTTTACGTTGGCTTTCTAATTATAGTGGGGTGCCAGAACCACCAGTCACTTCAGATTTTTGCAAAAGTGTAATTTTTGGTACCAACTTGAAGGTTACGGTCTAAATAACATTTTTATTCCGAGTGGACAACAAGCAAATCATTTTTGAGGATTTTGGGGAACATGATTTATACCGGGTGCCGTAGGCGATAAAACGCCGAAAATATTACAAGTCTATAATGCTATATCTATGAGACTAATGACCCAAACTGCAAATATTTTTTATCAGATGGATTTGTAATAACAAATAACAAGCAGTTTATTATACCATTTTTGATTTATAGCACATAAAATAGCGAATAGGATGGACATAAAACACACACACACACACTTGATGGTTCAGTTGAAGGCATAAAAGAGTGATTACTCTCATTAACAAGCCTAGTTCTGTTCATTATCACATTTACACTTGCACAAACGTGTGCATTTCAAATTGGCTTTCTTGCATTTACAAGTCGAACATCTTTTTGTGCAGGTGCATTTCACATCAAGGTTGATGACATCCTTAGCAAGTGGAATTGTTGTTCAAACTGGACCTAGTTATATTCAACAATAATAACAATATCCTATTTCGAATATTAACGGTGTAATTAGCATGCAGTAAATTATTAAAGCACTTTTCAGTTGCAAATATAAACCCAGATATCCTTTTATTTACCTACAACTTACACACAGCGTAACTATCTAAAGCCCTGGACGCAGTGTTACCATACTCATACACCACAGGCGGGTGGACAGATGGAAAAAAAAATAGAGTATAGTTTCTCGTCTTTTTCCTTCCATCCATAGTTCTTGGGGCTGTTGGTGGGGGCCATTGGTTCAAGTGCTTTTACCCAGATGCTTGCTTGAAAGATGCTTCTTTTGAGATGCTGAACTAGTGCATCACTTGTTGGAGGTATTCTCTCTACATCTCTTGTCTTCTGACAGAACACTTTCATCCGACTAGGTCAACGTTGGTGTCTTCAGTGAATATACCATTGGAGTAAAGCTTGCACACAAACTGCATTGCCACTTCTTTCAGTGTGGATGAAACAACAAAAGGGGAACTTGCAAGAGATGCAAACTCTCTCATTAAAGATGGTACTTTGTCTTTCGTTTTAAAGCAATAACGCTTTCCTTTAAACTTGAAAGATGATGTGCGATCTGAACCAGTAAACGCATGGAAGAGTGCAAAGGCTTTGCATGTTTTCGCTCCTGAGGTTGACACAATGTCATTGAGAGATATTTTGGGGTTTTTTTCCTGATTTGAATGATATACAGATCTGTGCATTTGGGTTTACAGCCACAAAGTGATGAAAGTTGCTCAACGGTATGATAACATCTGTCTCCAGTATGTACCATTGCGGTTGATGAATATTCAATGGCATGTAAGAGATGGACCACAACACGCGTGTCTGCCTCCTCTTGATTACACCGACTCATCGGAGGACCATCCCTAGCTGAAAGGACTTGATCTCCAGAGGTGATATAGACAGACTTTATCATTTGGTAGGTCTATTTCAACGAGTTTAGCAGATAAAAATTGGAACAGTTCCTTTTTGTTTTCAGCATTAGCTAAAGGACTGCCAATTTCCTGGAACCTTGGCAGAACTTCATACAAGTTGTCGTGTTCCTGTTCCTCGTTTCTCTCTTGTGCACCCTTTGAGGATTCGTGATACTGATCCCATACAATGCCCATTTTTTTAAATTTACTTAAATAATGCTCGACCCTTGGCAAAAATAAATTTTTGAAATATTCATCAAATGGTTTGCCTTTGGTTGTTGTTCCAGGTTGACTGTGGATCAGTGTACCTCCATCAATAACAATCACTTCATAAACATCAGGTGTTAGCAGTTCTTCATCTGCCATTATGTCTGAATTGATGGATTCAAATATGCGTCAATAAATCCGACTTTGTACAAGAGTTTATTGTTCCTTCTGTAACGGCTCGTTTTACCGTCACCAAAATACTTTATTCAATTTTCTCTTCAAGTATCCATATACCACTGATATGAAGTCCACAATAAGGTGGAATCACACCACAAACTCAATTTTCAAAGTGCAAGGATGAATTCAAGGGAGGAGTAAACAAACACAATGAAAAACCCATAAATTTAATACATAAATAACCAGACAGAAAACACAAATGAACCTCTTCGAGTACAGGAAATAAATGAACTACTGTCACACCTAATAATAATTCAACATACGTATACAAAACTAAGATAGCATAACCAACACATTCAAACCAAAATAAGGGGGCCCAGAAAGGAGGAGGAAATCGAAAAGAAAGAATATCCAGACAATTTACAGGCTAATTCCAAACTTGTCACCAAAAAGCTTCGTTATCACTAATGCTTATTTATTCTCTTTGAAGAATATGGAATCCTCCACGTCTGGAGGGGTAGGTACCACAGGTGATTAT
This sequence comes from Macrobrachium nipponense, assembly GCF_015104395.2. NCBI lineage: Eukaryota > Metazoa > Arthropoda > Malacostraca > Decapoda > Palaemonidae > Macrobrachium > Macrobrachium nipponense. The sequence continues at coordinate 28,516,473 of NC_087203.1, read as the reverse complement.
CAAACTCGGGGCCCAGTCGAGCAGCCACGACAGAATCACAGCAGTGATCAATGAAAAAGGTATCAAAAACCTTACCATGGGATAGCGAGATCCCCCTGGCTTTATAACTGAACCAGAGGTGGTGCGGTGAATATCAAGGACGTCCAGATACTTTATCTGAAGAGATCTTCCAATCTGAAGATAGTGGATATTCAATAATCCTCGGGTCCTGCAGATACGGGCAAATCACCAATAGAGGCTGCAACCACCACGAAGCAAAAGCCGGCAGTACTCTTAGTGCACGAAGCAAGGTCAATAATCATCCAAAAGTGGCAAGGTCCAAAGAACGACTGCCTGTTCTCCTCCCACAAGCCAAGAAGTTACACCCCCCCCCCTTATCCACAGGGGAGGGACCACTCACACAACCTCCTTAAGATAAACACGAATGTTAATAACAAGCAAACAGTTGTTATATAAGAGAGGCGGTCAAGCGACAAGTGAAACTTAAAAACTAGGCTTAACAAATATCAAAAAATTTAATTTAATAATAACATTTAACGAAAAAGGATCACATACTGACACTTCACAAAAGCGTGCAGGTAGGAATGGGGAAGATTCGTGGCGGGAGAACTCTTGCAGGTTTCTTCAACGGCTGTCAAGTACAATGGACCATACAACTCTGCATGTTGTTTAAAATTTTGTACATTGCTCTTCAGTGCAGTTTTCTTTTGAGTTTTCTCCTCATGGAAAAGCAGCAACTTGTTTCTCTTTATTGGTGCTGTGAGTGGTGTGTTATTAGAATCTAGAACATCTCACAAACCTACACATTTATGAATACAACTTTAACAATTTATGCAAAACACATGGCCGCGATATTAAAGAATGGTTACGTTTTTCAGACTTAGGCATAAACATATGAGAAGAAATAAGATAAAAGCCGCATGTGCCATTTTCTCAAATGTCACTTTCTTAAGGTAGGTCCGTCATAACAGATCCATTTATCTGCAATTGACATAAATACCTTATACAGATATTTCATGATAGTGATATTTTGGGATAATTTTTCATATCCGAAAATGTGTGAAATCGATATATTTGGGAATGAAATAAATAAAATTTGTCAAGGAAATCAAATGTTTATCTCCTAGAAAGTAATTACTTGTATCTATTGTCAATAAAAGGCAAAACATTTTACTGTTGACTTCTAAAATGTTTATTTTGCACTACAGGTTCAAAGGCTGTGAACTTTTATAATGTTCACATCAGGCGTCTAACCTCCTCCATGGATCCATGTGCTTAAACATACTCCAGAGAGGTTTGTGCGTTGTCCACTCGGACTAACAATGTTGCTCAGATCCCAAACTTTAATTTGATACCACAAAATAAACTTTTGCATGAATGTGAAGTGAAACTTCAATTTTTGCTAGCTGTAGAACTCCACTATTAGGGTTGTGTGAGAAAAAAAAAAGAAGTTCTGCTTTTCATTTCGTGTAAAAAATATTTTTTTCGTGTTTTTTTCCGTTTTTTTCTATGCAACTAATTTTATAAGTTTCACTGCTCAAGGAGTTGATCCAGAGCTGAGGCGTTAAAAGTAAGAATGAGGAAGTGGAATGGAATATGGAATGAAACATGGAATTCAGGCAAAAGGCCCAGCACTGGGACCTATAAGGTCATTCAGCACTGAAACGCAAACTGAGAATAGAAAGGTCTGAAACTGGTAACAGGAGGAAAACCTCAAAGCAGTTGCGACAATGAAACAATTGTTAGGAGAGGTTGAATAGCAAGATAGATGATGGAGGAGGATATGAATGGATGTACATTGAAAGGAATGAAAGAGGTTGTAGGTAAGGGCCGAAGGGACGCTGCAAAGTACTTGAAGTGATGCCTGCAGTGCACCGTGTAAGGTGCACTGACGGCACTATCCCCCTTACGGGAAAGAATGAGGTAGCGACCAACATGAAGGGAAGTGTGTAAACAACCATTCTCACGTATCTTAAGGGGTATTCTGAGTGAATTAAGAACAAAATGTGTAAAATTACAATTAAATAAGCGCGGCGGAGTTTCAGTTCTGATGTCGCTAAGGATAAAACCACGGATTACAAGGTAAGACTGCATTTCAATTCAACCACGTGACCCCCAGGGATTTCTGTCTCATACTTTCACTAGTATAGGCAACAAAATATTGTTTTACTGTGCTGATGATAACCAAAATCTTGAGTAATAGCGATAAGCATTACATGTAATGTTCAATACACCTTTCATTCAGCGCTGGGCAGGAAGTGTGCGATAGCGGTTCAGGGGGTGTACCGTCATTCGGTGGGACGCCATATTGGATTCAAAATTGCCTTGAACTCGTTTCACGAAGACTTCACAGGCTTATTTCAGTTCGAATGGCAGTTTCCTGTAGCTCATTTTGTGAATGAAACTTCAATCTTTTGAAAGGTTTTCCTAACGGTTTAATTTTTGTTGTTTCAGCAATCAAATATCGAGTGAAAAGCGGAAAATTCAGCGATCGATGTGTGTCATGGGTGACATTGAACCCTATAGAATGCCTTACATATTCTTATATCACAAAATCAAAGCCATATGTAATAAACATGAATAATGAGCAAAGTCCACATGTTTAGTAAATGTACTACTACACAGAATATTACGAGGATTGCGATATCTTTCACCATATACATCGCCTCTTAGAATAATGAGCTCAGTAACCCAGTGTCGCCATTCTGAAGTGAGCAAATCCCACTGATATGATCATTTGTCTCCACGAAAATCGACAAAACTCCAAAGCAAATCTCACAAAACATTCCACAAAGATAGAAACAAAACTGAAGTGCATACAGTACATTTATGCTATGAAAATTACAATTTCTCAACAATTCAGCATCAGTAGAATACCAAAAACTAATTGACTAGAATTTTCTTAAGAGACAAAATAGATATTTAGATAGTAGAACATTCAAGTAAATCAATAGTGTTACTTCATGGACACACACACATACATACTAATACATATATATAATATATATTATTATATATAATATTATATATATATATATGATATAATAAATATATATATATAATAATATATATTAATATAATATTATTATATATATATATATATATATAATATACACTAAAATATATATGTATGTATATATGTATATCTATCTATATATATATATATATATATATATATATATATATATTATATATATATATATTATATATATATATATATAATATATATATATATATATATACACTAAATATATATGTAGTATATATGTATATCTATCTATATATATTATAATATATATATATAGATATATATATAGATAAAAAAAAGCTACAATATATATATATATATAGATCTATATAGAGATATATATATATATAGTATAGAGATACGTATAGTATATAGATGATATATTATATATATATATTAATCAATATATTATCTATAAAGTCATATATATTGATAAGATAAATAGTATATTATAATCTGATATATATTATAGTATATATGATATATAATCTAAAATATATCTCTATATATCTCTATATATCTCTATATATCTATCAATATATATATATTATAGATATATATATATAGATATATATATAATATATATATATATATATATACTATCATATATATCTATATATTATTATATATCTATTAATATATCTATATATATATATATATATATATATTATATATATATATATATATACATAACATAAAACAAAAAATAATTAAATTTCAGAATAGCTGAATAAATCATATAGCTACTTAAACAGCTACTTCATGAACAAAGGGTGAAATAAATAAATACACACACACACATTTATATATATATATATATATATATATATATATATATATATATATTATATATATATATATATATATATATTATATATATATATATATATATATATATATATGTGTGTGTGTGTGTGTGTATCTAATCATTTTATCTACTCATACTCGGTCTCAAGAGCAATAATCTCTACTTCATCTCTCAACTTGTCAGCATCTTTACCTTTTGCACTGAAAAATTGGAGCATATCTTCATGCGTCTCAAATTTTGTGCAAGATTCAAAATGATGAGATAGTCCATACCTTATCTGCGTAATTGCATCTACTGACCCAACACTCAGACGATTTCTGTTTAGAATGAACATTATTCATTTGCGAAAATATTCGCTCAACTGAGGCGTATGAAAAACGTATCACTCACTCTACCTTTACTACAGTCCATACTTCGAACTTAAATAGATATCATGAAGCTGTATTTTAATCACTAATATACATGATTGTATCTGATCAACAGAGTGTTCAAGGCCAATTCAAATTTATAAATCAAAGTCACTCAGTCACTGAAGTCTAACTCTTAATACACAACAATTACCCGTGCTAAAACATCCTGAGATATAACGTATCACTATGTCTACTACAGTCCATAAAACAAATTAAATGGATATTGATAAATGAGTATTCATTTCACTTAACCATATGTAAAATAATTCGTTGACAAATGTTAATCAATTTACCAGAAATCCCAAAGATATTAGAATTTTCCATAAAAAGTCCACAAATTCCGAAAATTTCCATAACAAAGGGTCCACAGATTTAGGGAAAAAAGGACTCTACCACAAGCCATTCCACGTCAGGTCATTTTTCCTACAGATTTGTGGGAATATCACAAGAGATGGCAACACTGCAGTAAACTTCCGCCCAGCCCCAAGCACAACTGCCCACTGCCATGCTACGCACATCCAGTGTTGCCATGTTGGTTTCAGCAAATTCCCAAGTAAGGGACCATTTTTCCCAGTAAATTCCTACAAACACGTTGAAATTCCCAAAAATTTTCACAAGAAAAATGTCCAAAGGATAGGAGAACCACAATTTTGTACATGTAAATTCACAGCACTGTTTGGAGAATTTGTTCTTACACAATATCGATGCTGGGAAATTCTCTAATCGATATCTTTTCCTGTTTGACCCAGGTAGAATTTGCCACATTCACAATTTCCTAGCATCGATATTGTGTAAGAACAAATTCTCCAAACAGTGCTGTGAATTTACATGTACGAAATTGTGGCTCTCCTATCCTTTGGAACGAAACCGAGACATTATTCAAAGAAAAAGATATGATTGCAAGAAATTTGTTAGAAGCAGCTTGCATATGTTTTAGCAAACAAAATAACTTTAATATCAGTCAAGGCATATATAAATTGGACCCTTTATTCCTTCATATTGTTTCCCAACAGTACAAATTCAGAGAAAAGTTTAAATGACCAATCACCAAATCGTTGAATAGTTCTCTCTTTTAACCTGTTTGAATTGCTGATTTGACCATTTGTTTATGATTTAAACAACCTAATTTTTACTTTGACAATTATGTTAATTTTATTTTTTTCCAGTGGGAAAGTGTTTATGAATTTTTGTAATACTCATTCTGTTTAGTTAAAATAAAGCTCTTGAAGAGGCCTGGTGGAAGGCGAAATTGTCGAGCTACTAGAGTCTTTTATTCTCTTTTCTCCTGTGAACGATAATGACCTTATATATATATAATATATATATATATATATATATATATATATATATATATATATATATATAATATATATATATATATGCAGAAGCCAGGTACTATGTCGTACCTCTAAGTAAATGGGGATACAATCCACAATGAAGTAAAATCCTCTTGTAGTTTAAAATATATATATCTTGTACAGGATTAAAGCTTTCGACCTTCAACTGTGGTCTTGTTCACTAACATTTTAGTGAACAAGACCACAGTTGATGGTCGAAAGCTTTAATCCTGTACAAGATATATATATTTTAAACTATAAGAGGATTTTACTTCATTGTGGATTGTATCCCCATATATATATATATATATATATATATATATATATATATATCTGATATATTTATATATATATATATATACATATATATATATATATACATATATATATATATGATATATACTATATATATATACATATATATATATATATATATATATATATAAACATATATATATCTATATATATATATATATATATATCTACATATATATATACATATATATATATATATACATATATATATATATCTATACATATATATATACATATATAATAATACATTATATATATATATAGATAATATATCTATATATATTATATATATATAATATATATATATATATTCTTATATATGATATATATATATATATGTATATATAATCAACTGTAATAGCTACAATGCCCTCTTAACTTCATGAATTCTTTGCTCTTTTTTTTTGGACACGCTTGTCACTACAAAGCCTGAAGATCCAAGTTCAAAGAAATTTTTGAAGAAACTGTGATGTGGTAGGGTCGGCAACGTGACCTCTTTGTGATTATGAGACCTGGGTTCGTTTTCTGGTACCGGGCATCACAATTTCTTAACAAATTTCTGTGAACTTGAATCTTCAGGGTTTGTAGTGACATGCGTATCCTCCAAAAAAAAAAAAAAAAAAAAAAAAAAGCAAAGAACTCAAGAATTTAAGGGGGCATTGTGGCTATTACAGTTGCATATGTATCTGGTAAAAAAGTGAACAGTAGATTCTACGTATAATATATATATATATATATATATATATATATATATATATATATATATATATATATAGTAGTAATCACATTAAGATTCATTATATTTATCACCATTATTCTTGTTATATTATAATCATCATTATTGTAATTAGTCAGACTTCATCATTATGAAAGAGCTTTATTATAGTAAAGCTCTTGAAGAGGCCTGGTGGGAGACGAAATTATCGAGCTACTGGAGTCTTTTATTCTCTTTTCTTCTGTGGGCTATATTGACATATCTCATCTTCGTGTTATAAAGATATATATATAGATATATGTATATATATATATATATATATATATATATATATGACTATATATATATACATACATATATCTATATATATATCTTTATAACACGGAGATGAGATATGTCAATATAGCCCACAGAAGAAAAGAGAATAAAAGACTCCAGTAGCTCGATAATTTCGTCTCCCACCAGGCCTCTTCAAGAGCTTTATTATAATAAAGCTCTTTCATAATGTCGAAGTCTGACTAATTACAATAATATAACAAGAATAATGATGATAAATATAATGAATCTTAATGTGATTACTACTAATATGATTAATAAAATCCCTATTAATACTTTACATGGCCGTCTGCATAGGAAAAACAAAATATGTTATAAAATACATTTTTATTCATTGGCTTAATCCCGGTCTTTATCAACACTGACCCTATGACCGTGTGGCAACGATAATTCACGTAACCTTGAAACTCCAGGGTAACAATGGTTTTCACAAAGTGTGTAAGACTTAGTGCATATTTCTACTTAAAAGAAACGTGAATTGCGCTATGGAACTGTATTACACAATTAATATTCTCATTTGTTGACCATTCCCTTATTGTGCAGTTTGAGTGTGTGAAATAATATAAGAATTCCACATACTACTGTTACCACTACTACCACATCTGAGTCTACATTCATAAAGTACATCATACTGTAGTGTTAATAAGTAGGAGGGCCTTGGTAATGACGTTTTACTAGCCTCTATCTACGAGCATGCTGGTCCCCAACAAGAAACAGTGTAGAACCTGAATCAACTGTCAGTCTACTCAAAGCCACAGCCTTGAGAATATCTGGTCGAAACCAGAAGAAACGCCGGCCTTCAAACCACATATCATTCCACCATTATGCTATTAAATATAATAATAAAAAAAATTATAATAAGATTGTCGTTCGTTTCGTCTCTCAGGATAGAGGACTGTTTACCAAAGGCCAAATAAATTTCTGAAAACGAACGTTAAAATTTTACTTTTTTTCCGTTTTGCTTATCGATTGTTATGATAAAAGTAATGGGTGATGTGGACCAACTGAAATTGCTTCCAAGTCTGGAACGCCAGCAGGCATGAATCACATTTATGAAGGTCGATAACAATCAAGTCTAACGTTAGAATTTGATGGACGAAATAAAAAGTGAAATCGTCGTTCAAAGCTGAATCATGACACGCTGCCTGAACTCCAATTAGCAAACGAAATCGCGCCAATTACACCACAAATTAACCTATTTGGACCTCTTGATGACTTGTTTCGTTCAGTCACTTTATGAGGAAATATTAGTACCTCTAAGAAAGTATAGATAAATAAAAAATCACTGGACAGACAAGGACAAGGCGTGATCAAGAAAATACGTGTAGTTTTAGAACTGAATGACTGACTTGCCTATTATACAATCCGGTGCTAGCAGTTCACTCTGAATTTATTTTCATGATCGAGAAGAAACATGTGACGACAAACCTCATTTGGCAAACTGCGAATTCAATGGAATTTTGGCAAGAGAAGATAGTCAGTTAACATAAGGGGCATTTTCACCTTTCTTATTTCATTCTTTTTGAACATGGATTCTTCTCCTACCTAACTTTCGCAATTTATCGTAGATGTACTTTAATCTAAAAATGAGAAATGGGTGGGGGACTGGAAGGTGTATGCTTTATGTAAGAATGAATTGAATAAAATCTACGATTTGGTCAGTATTTACAACTACATAAAATCTTGGATCTGGTCAGTATATAAAACTACGCAAAGTTAAAAACAGCTTATATTAAACACAATTTGAAGATGTATGATGTAAATTACCATACATAAAAGTAAGTTAGCGTTCTTGACCGATCGGAACTGTACTTAACGATACTTATCCCGTTTCTTAACTTCTTTTAAAGTAAACGCTTACGATTCGCACCTCGGGGAGATACGGGAGAGGAAATCTCATTCTCAAAGAACAGCTGTTCCTTGTCTACTCATTCTCTTTTAAGTAGCATACCTCAGAGGCACAAGGGGAAAGTAAATGCTGCTTTGTTTACCAGTTTCTTGCATTAAATATTCCCTCATCCTGTGGCGGAGAAAGAAGTAGGAAATTTTAACTCTCGACTTTGGTGATGAAACTCCACCGCAAAGGAAGAAAAAAAAGTTTAGTATATCTTAGTTTAACCAGATCACTGAGCTGATTAACAGCTCTCAACGGCTGGGAACCAACTGATTACCTAGCAACGGGACCTACAGCTTATTGTGGGATCCGAACTACCGCTAAGGAAGAAAGATACCCAGAATACGTAGAGGAAAAACTTTTCTCGCTAGCATGATTCCCTGTCTGTACTAACATGGGTATGGGAGAAAATGTCTTGAACAAATGAGAAGCAGTAACCTAAATTAAAACATCAGAGTAGCTTTTCCTACGAAGGCGATATTTTCGGAGCTGGGCCACACGTATGGCTTCGTTGCTATGTAAGAACTACATTTCTAGACAATATAAATAATCAAATTTTCTGCACAGCATGTTCTCGACAATACTTTTTAATGCAGTATCTAGAATAGCCAAGCTGCAGAAAAATGACAATGCAAAATTATTTTTAAAAAATACCCGATTCCCGTGATGCCGTTTTGAAAATCGACACGAATATTGTACCCAGACAGAAACATTTGTTATTTCACACGAAAGCCTGATTTTGGAATAATTTTTTTTATGCATTCGTATGCACAACCATCGTTCATTTTCCAGTGTCCGATTTCCTATTCACTTGTCTGGTGGTTTTGGCTTCATCCTCACTTCGAATACGCTGTCATTCAGGACAAAACGTGTTATTTATTTTCAATCTTCCTCACGTTCTGATGCATTGTTTAGGCTGATCAGAGACTTCAAGATCTGATGTGCAAAGTCACAGATTTGAGCTTTTTTCACTCACTATTTGGATGACCACAACGAATTGAATCAAAACTGATTCATTGAACTATTGTGGGAAATCTTTTTCTCGCGATGAAACGGATGCTTCCATTAAAACGTCATTGGCTTTTAATTAACCTTAGACAGCTCCATAGTTTCAAACGCCGCTTTTGTATATTCATGATGCATGCGCAATCTCCGGCTGAAAACACGGCCATTTGTCATGGCTGAACTGTTGTTTAATTTTCTTTTATTTACAGCGAATGTAACTTTACCGACAGCAGTTGAAGTAGCACCGATGCTTGTTCGAATGATGTGGTGGTAGTAGTAGTAGTAGATTTTGTTGTTGATGTATAGAAAGACGATGTCCAAGTCAAGCAATGGGCGGTTACATTCAGGAAAAGTGGAGAAAACAGCGCTTGGAATTATACGCAAATAAAAATGTGCGCAAGAAATGGAGGATTCTTCATGTTCTACATTGAAGATTGATGAAAAAGGTGTGCTGCTGTCCTAGCATACCATACACACACACACACAAACACACGAACGCACATGCAAGAGATGAAGATAGGTAAAAGGGAAAAGCCCTGGCTAGATGAAGCACTGCTGTTCTATGACCAGAACAAACCTTTGCAAAGGGGATGTGCGAGATTTTCTGTTAGACAGCGAAGATGATGAACTGTTTAGGCGTGTCTATGAAGATGCCTAAGAAACTAATGATAAACGTTTTGAACATATGTGACCTTTAAACCAACTGTCATTGGTGAGGAGAGAAGATTATGGACCTTGCAACTTCACCCTTGGAGATTTATTGGGAACCAGAAAGCCTTATCCTACTGGCAATAATGCCTCTTAAATGGGGAAAGGCGTATGATGACCATAATCATATGTATGCATGTATCTGTGTGTATGTTCCACCATAACTCTGAAATGCATAGAGGAATTTCAAACAAACTTGGTATACATATGACTTACTACCTGGAAAAGAATACTATGGGGGTATGACATCAGTGGCATCAAAGGGGGTGGGGGTGGGAGGGGGATGACATGCAAAAATAACTGAAAACGACAGATATTAGTGTCTGAGCCATAGATTTTGAGGTTGCTAAAATGAATAGTGACACTCCCGATGCCCTTTAAGTCCAAGTTTAACCCAACAAGAAGAGGGAGGAGTGAGAAGTGGTGAAAGATAAAATGTCAAAATGAAAGCGATTAATGTCTAACCCATAGTTTTCGAGGTTACTAAGATGGATAGTGAGTTTACCGATGCCCTTTGAGACCAAGGTCAGCCACAGTAGGGGGGGGGGGTGAGAGGGGGTGAAATATAAAATCTAAAAAATGCTGGCCAGTGCAACTGAAGCAACTATCTTAACAGGAAAGGGAGAGTGTGAGACAAATACATTAAAACTCTTATTTTCACTCAAAATTTGGCAAACGCATGATTGCCAATCGTTCATTAGGAAACATTGTTATCAAAGCCAAGTCTTTTCGTATTAACGTCGTAAAAACCGACAAGCAGAATGATGAAGTCATTTCATGAAATCCCATAAACCCTGACAACAGAATTTCTCTTTAAATCCAATCGAAAGGGATTTTACCACTCCGATTAATTTCGTTTGTCTTGTGGATTTCCCGCCAGCGAGCGCCAAAATGACTTTTCGCAGATGTTTTTCTAATAATTTTTGAACAGTCCAACTTCCTAGAACAATACTGCACAGAATGGCCTAACAAATCCTTTCGGTTGTCTTTATCTTGATGAACCGGTAAGTCTTACTACAATCCTACAAAGGCTTTCATCTAGAATTCTTAAAACGATTTTTAATACGTTCCAGTCCTTACATGAATCTTGAAATAACTAAACACTCAAACATCCGTTCATTCACATCACCAGAATGAAGTAACACGTAACTTGTATACCACGAATCTGGGAATGAGAGCACGGGAAACGATCCACAAATCAATAAGGTTCTAGTTCGTAGAAGTGATCGTGCCATCAATTGTTAAACGCGCCCTTTTCACTTTTCCGCAAAATGTTAGCATTTCCAAAAGATCTTTGACTTTACTTGCTTGTCCTTCACCTAATCGTCCATTAATAGCATGTCTCTTCCTTTCTCGCTTTGAATAAATTCAGCTGTCTTTTTGCAAAGGGCTGTATCCTCTAAACTAAAAACAATCTATTGAGTTTTCATGGAATACAAGCTTTGCGAATTCAACAAAGTATTCACTAATAATGAGAGTACTATCGAACAACTGTTTTCGAAGAATTGCTCGTAAAATGCTGGTTAGAACAATTACTAAATCGAAAAAATTGGTTTTCGAACAACTGTTTTCGAACAATTGTTTTCGAAAATTAGTTTGGATACGGACGGTAATTGTTTTAGTCACAAATTATTCAGGCGAAATGGGTTTCCTCTCTAAATTGTCTAAGACCACTTTGGAACTCTGCATCAATTCTATTTAAAAAGGAAAACAACGAAGTTTACTTAATCGAGGGGAAGTGGATTTGTTTCTCCAGTTTCCCTAAGACGACAACTATATTTTTGTAAATGAAATTAGAAAATCTGTAAATTATGTAGGCAGTATTACTACTCTTTTCGTTATGACCAAAGTCAATAATAAAAATAACTGTCATTTTATTATTAATCTCACTGTTGTTAATAAAAGCAACAACTCAACACACGCCAGTATAAATAGATAAAAAATAACAATATCCAAAAGCGTACAGCCCTCAGATTTCCTAATATCATACGTTGTTTTCCGGTCAAAGCCGACATATTTCTTTCTTCCCTTCCGCCATTACCCGCTCACATCGGTTCTCCAAAGCAGCTTCCGCGATGTTTATTCCCGTAGTATTTCATGCCGAGCTTTATGCTTAGAACCCAGATTCCATATTTCAGGCATCAATTAGGAAACAACTTCAGTGTCGAAATACCTTTTGCTCGACTCGAAATTTTGGGGAATGATGTGCAAAATGTTCATGGCGAATATACTACTAGCCTGCTTACGGAGGAAATCACAGACTTTAATCACACTTGTAATTTTATGGATTTTGTAATGAACATATGAGATACGTGCGTGCGTGTGTATACGTGTGTTTGTGGGCAGTTTTTATCTTGGGAATTACACGGGAGACAAATGGTTTTATTCCGCTAAACTCAAAAGTAAAGCCTTCGTATCACACACGTTGGTAAAAACTGGAATTCACACCCAGGGAGAGATATGGCGTGTGTACAAGATCAGCGTGGACGTTGCATTCTTTGAAAAGGTGATGGGTGCTGACGTACTGCTGATGAGCCTTAGCTTTCAACCCTCTGAGTGCTTATATGAAGCAGCTAGTAATCCTGAAGTTTTCTACTCTTAAATATCAATCATTATTCGACTATTAAAAGTGAATGAGGACGTGACTGTCATCTGTTTTTCTGTGTGGATATTCATTTGCTGTGAGTCTTCGTTAACAAGGCCAGAAAACCAATCAGGAATTGTACCCATGAATAATAACATACTTTTCAGCGTCATAATAAAAGCATAACTTTTGTTAACTTTCCATAAAGTTGTCGTTCGAAACACTAACTGGACGCAAGAGAAACAGCTATCTCAGTCAATAAGGCATTCAATAAGTTTACCACACTATTGATTTCCATGTTTCCCATCATTGTTAATGGACGAAAAGCCATAAAACTGAAAAGTCTATTTCGAAAAATATTTGTTAGACAAGCATCAAAATAGGATATCGAAATAACTTAAATATGACACCACCTATAAAAAGTGTATAGCCAGAATCACAAACACAAACTCCCTAAAATGACTATACCCTTTTTACAGTAAAAAAAAAAAACCCTATCAAGAAAGAATAACACTGTAACATAAAAGCAGCCAGGGCCTAGGAAATGAATTTGACTGTGCCAAGAATACAGAAGAGGTCCTACAGGGAAGTATCGTCACGATCAACACGGAATACTCATCGTCAAATTCAAAATGCAGAATATTATACGACGATTGAAGTTGTTGAGGTTGAAGTTCATCCAAAGAGAAAGTCAAGACCATCTCATCATCAAATGATCCGACGCAGTTTCTGACAGATTGTTCATCACCTAAAGACAACTTCTAGCTCTTATGGTGTCCTATACGTACTTTGTATATTCAGCAAAAAAAAAAAAAAAAAAAAAAAAAAAAACTTTTCGTGTACTTCCAGCACTTTTTGTTTGAGTAGTCTATAAATGCATCCATAGTTTGAGTGAAAGAAATTACGAGTTTATTAGTTTGACATATTTATGGGTATGTATACATACATAAAAAGAAATACGTATAAAGTAGAAAAAAATAACATGAAGCTGAATAGGAGATCAGCTGAACGCTCGATAATTAGATAACAGTAAACGCTCTGAAAAGGCAACACTGTGGTAACATAATCTTTCATTTGTGTAAAGAACAGAGAGAGAGAGAGAGAGAGAGAGAGAGAGAGAGAGTACTTTAAAAAGAATGGGCTATTTTATTATTAAAGAAAATCAGCCACAAATTGCATTAACAATCGGCTGATTTGAACATCCATTTCTAGATGAATTTGTTAATGGACGAGTTTCTTCTTGAGAAAACATAATCATTGATTCTTTTAATTGCTTAATGCAAGAACAACAATATCAAGTATATATATTCAACTCTAAAACGACTATGAAATATATAAATGATTAAATGTTCTGAGCCTCAAGCAATGTTAGCAATTAGCTGGAAAGTCTTCGCTGTAGTCAGAAGATGCGTTTTATAACTTCTGATTCCACCTCCAAGAACCCTCCAGTAAACGGGTCTATATACAAATATTGCCGTCTTATAGAGTGATAATTTACGAACTAGATAATAAACGGGGGATAAATTAGTCGTAATTGCGTGGTGATGAATTGTAGAATAGTGAGATATACTATTTATTAAACATTTAGTTTAATGCGTAATGTGAAAGTTTGTTGTTTGATTTCTGTCTGTTTTAATGTTTTTTTTTTTTAATTTATGTTTGCCTCAGTTCCATTACAACACTTTATATGGTGAAAACTTTACTATTTTATATCTAAAAGAAGGAAACTGCAGCTATAAATGAGAGGTTGACGGGCAAAATGTCGACGGGCATAATGAGGACGGATATAATGTCAACGGGCGAAACGCAGACATCCGTTTGAACAAGACAAAATGTCGACGAGAGTAAATAATTAAATTAAACAATTTAATCAACTTTTCACTGACGCCCTTTCATTTTCTCACTTAAATATTTTTTCTCTTTCTCTATCTCCTTTTCTATTTGTTCTGTTAATCTAGCAATAATAAAGCAAGCTAAATTGGTAATTGTCTAGGTAAAGAAGTTGTTAACAAAGACAGATTGTTTAACGTTTTAGCAGATTTTTCCAACACCATTAGTTCGTCAAGATCTGAAGTGTGTTAAAGTTGCTTGAATAAACCAGCTCATCGTTATATAATGGCGATAACAAAAATGAACAAAGGCGGCACGAAACTTCTTTACGAAGGTTACGCTTACGTTGTAGATAAGCAAAAGGAAAACAGACTTTATGGCGCTGTGAAAAACGGGATGTTTTAACAACTTCTAGCAATATTGCACTTTCCTTTACAAGCTATTATCAACCAGCCAGATAATCTCGCATGTGATGCTCTTAAAGTTCAGAACAAAATTAAAGACATGGCCAGTGTTACACAAGATATTCCCTCAAATATAATCCACAACGCTACAGAAAACGTATCACTATATTATGTGTGTAGCGCTTTACCAAAGAAAGAGTCAATTTCTCATACAATTAGACGACAACGCATTGTAAGTAAACAGATATGAAGATTTGACTACAACAACCACAGGAGAATGAGGAGATTAATATTGACTCAACTTGTAACAATCTTGGAATGTTGGAAACATATTCAACATGGGACGATCGATTCACCTGCTTGAGGGAAGCAATTGTATACCAATTATGCCCTCGTTACAGATAACAAAAGTCTACCAATGGTGTATTGCCTTATATTAGCAAGAAGGATGAGCAAACTTACGAGTTTATTTGTTATTTTCTAAAAGACCGCAATTTGAACCCAACCTCAATCAGTGTTGATTTCCAGAGAGCCGTTATTAATGGTATAAAGAAGACATTCTCAACTACTATTATTTATGGATTTTATTTTTATTTTGGCCAAAGCCTTTGGCGCAAAATCGTCAGTTGCCTCATAGTCCTGGTATACGGAAACCAGGAATGCTTTCACCATAAAGCAGTTTCAAGCACTGGCATTTGCTACTTCTGACTGCGTATATCGTTTATTTGGGGAGGTTCTTGCTTCTCTAACGGATGAAGTAGGGTCTGTGCTAGATGGAATTTTAGTCTTATTTCGAAGAGACATGGTTAGGTGTAGTCGAACGGTTCAACTTGGACGGCGACGTAAACCCTTTTACGAAATCCAACTACGGTCACTTCATAATTGATAAAAATTGTATCAATAAGCACAAAACTTATTTATTGAAAAATCATAATTAAAACTTTATCAATGATACAACTGTTGCAAATTAGAGCAATTGTTGTTAAGAACGCGACATAAATGAAGATAGGTTTGATAAATAAGACATAATTGATAAAAATTGTTTCAATAAGCAGAAAATTTATGGCTATTGTTTACCAAACCTACCATCATGTCATGTTCTTAATAAAGCTTTCATTTATATCATGTCCTTATTCCGTCGACTTTTTGTCCCCTTTGGACATATTATGTTATCTTGCCCATTGACAGTTTGTCCGTCGACATTTTGTTTGCACACCAAATGAGAGGAATCGTTATTGTAACAAAAATAACGGGGAGAGGAGGATTGGTCAACATTAGCTAGGCGACTGGTTCAGTTTAAAAGAAATTGAAATTATGTAAACTAATAGAATACATTATTAACATAGGGAGATAACAGGGGATACATAAGAACTTTAATTCCTTTTCGAATCCTTTTTCATTGAAGCCAAAGAAAAAAAAGAAATAAAAAAAAAAGAAATACCTGCATGAACATAAGGCTTTAGCTGAAATAAGATATTTAACGTCCAAATAAAGTAATCAACAATATTTTTCACATACAAAACTGATTCCCGAATAGACAGACTGATTTTAAAATGCATAGACTGCCAATTAAACTCTGTGAGTGTTAAGTAAGAGAAATATAAAATCAAATCCTTTGCAAGAAGCGTCGGGCAAATGTGAAATCAAATCTTTAATGAAAAGGTTCTGGTAAATTTGAAATTGAACCCATTGCGAAAAAGATCCGAGAGACAAAACATTAAATCCTTCCTGATAAGGTCTGTGGTACATAAAACTGAGTCCTGTGCGACATGGATCAATGATCCATATAATTAAATCCTTTGTAATAAGGATCGGGAAAATATGTTGGACTCTCTGCGCCATGTTACCAACCCCCGGCCCCCGCCCACAAGAAAAAAAAATTAAGTAAGCCTCTAGATCTTTTCAGAACTAAAGTTGACCAGAGCGTCACAAGGAAAAAGAAACCCTTTCGTCTCACCTCCATCTGCAGCAAACAAGTGACAAAGATTGACAGCGAGAAAACATGATTAATAATTCAGAGCCCTGCGCATACTCTGTAACAGGCGAATCATAATTCTTTTACCAGACAACAAGCATGGAGATATATATATACGTCGTGAGTAAAAGGCCGCCTTGCGTCAGACCGTTTGCACATAATAATGAGGCAATTATTACATTTCACGCTGAAACACTTCATTAAGGCCTTCATGTGGAAGAAGTTAATGAATATCAGGGCAATGCTTGCTCAATCTACTTGCATCAAAGATTACTTACCGATTTATGTATTATTTAATAAATAAACGTCTTTAAATAGGTCCAGCTGTAAAAACTAAAGGGAATTTTAAAGTCACAGCCATCGCTGTCATAAATATACAATGCTAAAGGTATTCATACGAACAACTGTTCGTAACTCTACAAGGTACATTTCCATTATTTTTTTGCCTCTTACCATTTTTCAGCTTTCAAAGCTCTCTGTCTGTCTCTCTCTCTCTCTCTATCTCAAGACTCATAAAAGTAAAAATGAATATCTAACAGAAAGGTTGCA
>NC_087203.1:28483575-28493575 GCF_015104395.2 Macrobrachium nipponense | reverse complement strand
CGTAAAGCTACCATATTCTTTTTTTCAGTTTACAGTTAGGCCTAATCCTTGCTGTTTATAATGAATGATAAAAGAAAAAAAAGATACAATAAAAATCTCATAGGCTCAGGTCGGAGAGAGAGGAAGAAATTGAATAATGCACCACTACCAACGGGAATTACGTTACCTCAATATTATTTGACAGTACAAGTAAACGAATGATACTTGAGAATGTTTGCATGTTGAAAAAATGTTGTCAGTGTTTTTAAAAGGACATTTAATGGACTTGACATAATTAAACAGATTATTTTGATATAAAATTTAGCTACTTCTGTAAAATCCTTGAACTTGGTATGGATGTGTCCCAAATTACATCATTCCTGAGGAAATGACCTGGACTTTATGCTTTTCCAAATCCACAGTTTCGTTGACAACGTTTCGAAAGGAAGGAATATCGTTTATACACTGGAAACCGATAATCCACACTCGTTGCAGAGAGCATCCAACAGAAAATGCCCAGAAATAGTTCCTGTGTGGATCGCAGGTTAGTTTTTTTTTTTTTTTTTTTTTTTTTTTTTTTTTTTTTTTTTTTTTTTGTTTTTTTTTTTTTTTTTTTTTTTTTTTTTTTTTTTTTTTTTTTTTTTTTTACATGTGCTAGTGTCAATGACGCCACGGAAAAGGTGTTGCTGTTTTTAGATCCGGTGGTTGTTTCAAATTAAAGGAAAAGAGAGTAGCCATTTTTCGAGGTTTACTTCTCCCATCTTTCAAACTGCTCTCTTGATGAGAGATGACGCAGATACATTACAGTACTTAGAAACCCCCCTGGCAACCCCGCCCCCCACAAAAGGAAAAAAAATCATAGCACGTACTAGTAGTTTCCTGTTTCGACCGTAAGCTATTAACTTAACACCGGTGCTTGGTCAGCCATAATTTGCTGTTTTGGACTTTTTACAGCCGGAATTAAGAGGAAGGGCGTTGGTAACCAAACAACGTTTAATTATTGACCATAAGCTGATGAAATAATAAAAATGACAACGATGATTACCTGTCTATAGTAGATTCACGTCACTCGTGCATTTGATATCTAGGCCAGTCCCTTACGGCGCTCCTGATTGGTTGTTGATAAGCCAGTCACAGGGCTGGAAATTTTCAGTCTCGAGAGAGAGTTCACATAGGCAGGATTTATGTTCCACTTCTCCTAAGGGCTGGAACAAAGATCCTACCCATGTGAACTCTCTCTCGAGAGACTGAGAATTTCCAGTCCTGTGATTGGCTTATCAACAGCCAATCAGGAGCGTCGTAAGGGACTGGCCTAGTCATCAAATGCACGGGTGATGTGAATCTACTATAGAAAAGAAATGGCAGGGCTGTATTGCAATGGTGAAATAGAAATGTCGGGGAATCGCTGAAAGAATAAGGATGACAGACCTTTACAGAATAATGCGAATACGAGGAATCGACACCAATAAAAAGTCAGGAAATCAGAAAAAAAAAAAATCCACTGATAGAGTTACGATGTGATGTGAGGTACCTGCAGTAATACCTGGTCGAAATAAGGAATACATACAGAACGGACAAAAAATATATACACATATATATAAAGAAAAGAAATGTAAGTCGCGAAATTCCGGCATCAGTAGGGCTATTAAGAGGATTTCCCGATAATGCATTGCTGTCAGAAAGTGCCTTATGCATTTGCCATTTTTCCTGAAGACTAAATGGATCCAATTGCTGGCCCCGATTTCGAGAGTTAGCACGGAAATGGAACGTAGGTACAAATGCAATACTTTCTGAATATCATTGCTTTTGGGATGGCTGCTGTGAATGTTGTGAAACCAGTGTAGAAAATTTTAAGGCATATCCAAAATATCTTTTTCTGTTTCTGTTCCTTTTTTTCTATGCCATAATATTTTCGCCTTTGTTAGTCACGTGAACACTATATGCCTTATGTAGCTAATCGTATGACAATAGGTCGTTGCTTTCAGCACAATAGAGTCGGAATTTTTTTTAGACATGTCAGGTCAGAGGGCAACACTCCTTGACTGAAGCACTTCACTTAGCTACTAATATGACCTCTACCTTTTGGTCAATGACCTGCTAAAGTAAGATATTAACTTCCTACACCCTTTCTTCATATTATGTTTCAGACACGAATGCCCGGCAGAAACTATTGGACCCAATGGCCAACTATGCAGACTTTCTATATATATATATATATATATATATATATATATATATATATATATATATATATATATATATATATATATATATTTGCAAAGTGAAATTGACCTGATCAAAGAATCATTTTACACGAAGAAAAATATCAGTTACTGATTAGTGATTATCAATTCTATTAACTGGAAAATATTTATCCATAGAAATGAAACGGTAATCTCGAAGGCTGGCGATGACTCACTGTAGAAAAAAAAGTTACTCAATTAGACATAACTAGCACGTGGAAGTCTTTATCATGACCAAAAAAAGGAAGCTTCTCTATCTCTCTATCTCTCTCTCTCTCTCTCTCTCTCTCTCTCTCAAACGCGCCCGCACACACACACACACACTCACACACTCACACACACACACACACACACACACACACACACACACACATATATATATATATATATATATATATATATATATATATATATATACATATACATATACACCGAATGTACACTGTGCACAGTGTTGATGCAAGAATGATTTAAAGAGATTTTTTTTCTGAAACTAATATTCATTAGGAATATGATTCCACTTTCACGATCCAACAAAGTTCAATCATGACCATATTTCGTTTGTAATTAGTAATTTCAATATTGAATCATTAATCTGTGTCACGATATATCAGGCTTTGATATGGCATTCTGTAATTACCTGAATGTGATATGTCATTAGCAGTTGCACTGAAGTCTTCTCGACATTTGTTGGGTACGAATAGGCAACACGTGTACTGTAATTTATGAATTCGCTGAAGTTTGAAATTGGATTCTGATATCTGCAGACTTCCATATTTATGAATAGTTGGGGTTTAATTATCCTTCACCTGAATGAGATGGTGTCTGCCAAATTTAAAACTGGTTGACAATGATCTTATTGTTGTTAAATGAAGAAATAAAAGACCCAGTATTTTCCATGGTGTGAATTCCCTTGCAAATTAACTTCTAATTCTTCAGAACATTATATTAAGGACAACGGGGTAATATCAGGCGCTAACAAAAATAAAAATATCAAATTTATGATGCATATTTGTGATTGGAGTTTCATTAACACAGACACTGAGTTTGAAGAGCGTTTAGGCTTACCTGTCCGTATTATTGACGTTATTTACTGTGGGATGTATTCACAGACTTCACTCTAAATTATAGCTAAAAGCAAGTTTGTCCTCTCAAAATAGGCCCCAAGACTTAATCGAACAAGCTGCCATTGTAATTCGAAAAGATTCGGTTCATGACAAAAGGCAACAAGCGTCAACAATAAAGGCGTGACAAATCCGGAGCTCATTGAAAGTAGATTTGACCAGAGAAATTACTCTGATTCTAATAAGACTCCTGCTTATAAAATATAATTAAACTTTACTTCAAATGTACAAGACAGAAAAGTACAAGCAAAAACGAGAAATAAACTGAACTTAGTATATAATATATAAATATATATATATATATATATATATATATATATATATATAGTATATATCTATACTATATAATATATATAGTATATATATATATATATATATGATTATATATATATATATATATATATATATATATGTGTGTGTGTGTGTGTGTGTGTTTATGGAGAATATATATATATATATATATATATATATATATATATATATATATATATATATATATATATTATATATATATATAATGTATATATATATATATATATATATATATATATATATATATATATATATATATATATATATATATAATTTATATATTATATATGAATATATATGCATGTATATATATAGTATATATTATATATATAATATATTTCCCTCTTTTCCATTATATATGAATGCTTCTTGAATCCAAGCTTTCGATTTACGTTTACACTTTTTTATTTACTGAAAGTGCGTGTGTGAGAGAGAGAGAGAGAGAGAGAGAGAGAGAGAACGTCTGCAGAATTGAAGCAGATGTTGAGAAATACTAGAACAGATCGGAAGTCTACGATCTCCACAGATCGCTGGAAACACGGAACATTAAACTAGCATTTTCTCACATCTCAGTCATTTCTACTTCGATTTAAATCAAGAGGAGCAAATCTATTCAAATTTTTTGTTCGTGTGTTTAGAGTGGCGAGAATGACACTGAAATATCATAATGGCATTTTATCTGTCATCATCCCGTGGAAGATGTTCCGACAGGCAGTCGTTCGTCACTCTGCTTTTTAAATTTTTTTTTTAATCTCTGAGAACTTTATGACCTCCCATTCGGAAAGAAAGAATGGACAAAAATAAGGAGATTGTACCATCCACAGGAAATGATGCCCGGACAACATTTATTGCACGTCACAAAATAAAAGATTTTCGTCGATATTACTGTTGAACACATTTCTGCGAAATTTCAATCGTGTCACCTCTCCATGACTGGTATAATTGTTTTATGAGCCGAAGTGCTTTAAGGCATTATTTTCCGCTACCAAAATATTTATTACTGTAATATGGGAATCTTGTCTATAAACTGTTGTTAGACGAGAGAGAGAGAGAGAGAGAGAGAGAGAGAGAGACCTTACAGACCTTACAGCTCGTTCGGGTTGCCCCAGGTCCCTCAGTGTGAGGCACCACTATTGTCTACCAGAGTATTGCTAATGCATCTTAAGTATATTTTTCCTTTTCCAATCTTGGTTGGTTTGGGATGCAGCTTAGATATTTGTCGAGCTTATTCTTAAACACATCTACGCTCACTCCTGATATGTTCCTCAGATGAGCTGGCAACGCAATGAATAGACGCTGCATTATCGATGCTGGTGCGCAGTGGTTTAATGTCCTGTGTGCTTTCCTTAGTTTTCCTGGTATAGTTTTGGGCACTATTAATCTACCTCTGCTTGGTATTCCTGATATTTTTAGCTCCATGATGTTTTCGGTAATTCCTGTAATCTGTTTCCATGCCTGTATTATCATGTAGCGTTCTCTTCTCCTTTCTAGACTATTATAATTTAAAAAAAAAGTCCAGTTCCTTAATTTCTTCTATTCTAGCTGTAAAACACCTTTGCACACTCTCTATTTGTGCAATATCCTTTTGGTAGTGTAGGTACCATATCACATTGCAATATTCAAGTGGACTACGTACGTACACACGATAAAAAAATTAGTGGTGGAGTTGCATAATTTTTCGTTCACCTGCCTGACGCACGATTCATGCCTTATTTATCTATTTTTCTTCTCAAAGATGGAAGAAATCTTATGTAATGACGTTAAAAACAGTCACTGATATCTTTAGAACATTATGTTATTGTGTAAAACTATTTTCCATATAGCAAAATTGACGTGAATGAAACGAAGTGATACAAAACGTCAAATCACAACCACTGATATACATTACCAAATAGATAGGAGACACCTATCACTAGTGGTATCGCATAAACATAGTCCTTACATTATCAATTCAATATCAAGTTGAAGGTAGTTGAACGATTCCATTTGTTAAATTTACAGAAAACATTGGAAACACAAAATGCTATCAAATTTAAAAACAAAAAGAAAAAAAATGATAACCTAACAGTGAGAACCATGCGACCTCACTATCGCTTTTGATGTCGTTATGTGCACGGGAATCTAATGTCAATGTGTCATTTATCGGTCTAAGAAACATCCCTCGCTAAGCGAGAGACAATTGTTGCACTGCATTCGGTGCAAGTTCCTGTCGGAGAGATATCAAGAAAGCTTAATAAACCGGAGAGAATCATACATAGATGAATCAAATTGTTTAGAGAACGGCAAAGTTTAGAACATGGGCCTAGAGGTGGAACTCCTCCAAGCACCACAAGAGAGCAAGACAATACAGTAGTGTAAATGTTGCTGAACAACATTCATTTGAGAATTTTAAATTCTAGCGCCTCATCAATATATTGCTGAACCAGGAAATCATGACTACCTCTTCGCCTATGACTGCGGTCTGATGAATACTTTAGATGAAGAGGAAGAGATTTTTAAAAATACACTTGAAATCTTTGATAGGTGTCTAATGAATAAGTCTAATGAATAAGCAAACTTATCACTGATGGATGAGAGATTCAGTTAGGCTTACTCTTTTTGTTTTGTTTTTTATCGGTGGCCAGTGAATACCACGGATAGGGAGGGAAACAGTTTCAATTATGAACGCATTTTTTTCTTCAAAACCTAAATAATACATTTTATAGGGAGATGTTTTATTAACATCGACCTAATCCCTTCATCACTCCTGTACGCCACCTCCGCTCTCTTCCACATCTCAGGCGACTCGAACCGACTTCTCGCTACGAACTCCATCGTGTGAAAGCATAACTAATGATAACGGTTATTTTAGAATTCCCCGCCCGACTACAGAAGCTTTGAAATACATGTTACAAAATAAATTCTTTTCAAGGCTACTTCATCTTTCATTCCCCAAAATATTTGCATACACTCGTGTTACACCCTGTATGATTGTTGTTGCTGTCAAAGAGCAACCCATGATTAAAGCAGTAGGTTTTTCTTTAAAAAATCCAACATATGAAACAGACTTAAACGAGAACGTCACCTTTTATATTTCTTATCCTTTCAGCTACTTATAATATACTTATGGTAGTAGGTCTAGCCATACATGTGAAACTAATTTTAATTAATTTCTATTTAGAAGAAATGAATAGCTACAGAAAGATCAACCCAAGAAAGCTTTAATAAAAGTAAGACTCTCTTAATGTATTCGTCAGTTTTGACTCCCACAGCTTTCCAACGTGTCCAGATGAAACAGGATGATATGCAAGGAATTCGATAAAAAATAAAAGACTGAATTATATTCGTTTTATTTTTTTATGGTTGCTTTTTGACGTTAAATAGCTAGGTCTGAGTAAATTATGTTAAGCAATTATGAAAAGGATAAGAAAAAAAGCAGAACATGGCCAATAAAACAATAATAACGGGAACAATCAAATAAAGCAGATTTATATAGATATTGTCGATTCAATTATTCATTCACATTATGTATCTGAGAGAGTACACTGCTGAAAATAGACCTAGGCTAATCATATGTGAAAATCAGAAGTCAAATTTAGGCCCACTAAATATGTCATGCAAATTATTTTATTGATCAAAGGACAAAATTAGTTTAATAAAACAATGTTATTAAAGAATGTTAACGCCTTAATGTATTATTTATCGGATGTAGGAGACGAAATAACAACACCCCAGTGCAGTACGATACGTTGGGTCAAGACTCGAGTGGCAGCAAAGCCAACTTCCAAATGCTTATGCTGTCACGAAGCTAGAGCTTAGAATAAAATTAGAATTCGTGGACCCATCGGTATATATTTTCCTTATTTTGCACAATAATTACCTCTAATGCGTTGAATGAGTCTACTCAATTCTAATATATTTATTACAAGTATAGCACCTTTGAAAGAAAATATTATTTATTGTAAAGTAAATAATCTGGCACCTGCATATGGCAATATTTCCATAACGAACAATGAATTAAGAAACTACGCCAATTCTTCATTGGCCGACAGATAAGTTTTCTTAAGCATAATCACGTGTTTAGCTTTGCTTGTTTTGAAGTGCCATAACAACATTCCCATTTTTGCTTTGCATTTTGCCAATAGTATTGCTATTTGATCATTGCATAACATATTCCTATTCAACATTACACCCTATTTATCTCTGCCCATTCACATATTTTGTTTAGGTCTCTTTGTAGCGAGTTCCTATCTTCATTACAAGTAATTTCTCTACTTATTCTTGTGTCATCGGCGAAACTACTCACTACCGAGTCCTTTACATTACTGTCTATGTCTGCAATCATAATAACAAACAGCAATGCAGCTAACACTGTACCTTGTGGCACACCGGATATTACCTAGGTAAACCACATCTGTATCTTTTTCGTTTATCATAATTTTATGTGTGTTCTCATGGTGGACTAACAGTTGGGTTTGTGATCTTTTTCTGGGTACTTAACCATGTTGTCCTATATGAAACAAATTATTTTTTATTAAATGTTTCTTTATATTTTTCTGCATTACCCATTCATACACTTTAATAACATGTGATGTTAGACTCAGGTCTATAATTAACTGGCCTCTAGACTTGATCCACTTTTGAAGATAGGGGTAATATATGCTAATTTATGTTCATCATAAATCTTGCCTGTATCTACACTTTGTCTTAATAATATTGAGAGCGGCTTTGCAATAGAATGAACTACTTCCTTTAACAAAATGGCAGGGATGCCATCTGGTCCAGCTGCTGATCTATTTTTAATTTATTAATAGCCTGCAAAATATCGGCTTCATTAATATCTATGTCCGATAAATATTCAAAATTTTCATCTCTTATTTCTGTATCATTATCTTCATTATCAATTCTAGGTGTAAGTTCTCTCGCATATCTTTCTGCTAATATTTTACATATTTGCTTTTTTTCATTTGTTAATCGCCCTTCATTTCTTGGAGGGCCTATTTCTACTTCTTTTATTCATCTTTTTAGCATACGAGTAAAATAGTTTGGGGTTTTGCTTGATATTTTTTAGGGTCTTTTCTTCTAAGTCCCATTTTTCATTTTCTTTTGATTGTATACTCTTTTGTTCTGTATTTTCTATCCTACTTTTTAGTTCCATCACTTTCTATGCATTCTTTTCTTTTACAAGACTTTTTGTACACTTTCTGATTTTCTGGAATAAGATCCTTCTGTCTCTTGGTATGCGTGGCCGATGTTTACTTTTCTTCTTCAGTATCTACTTATCCACTATTTTCTCTAATATCTTATATAATATATCCGCATTTACCTGCATATTATCACTTATGAATGTGTTTTCCCAGTCTTTGCTTAATTCTTCATTTATTACTGACCATTTTATATTCTTACTATAGAAATTGTATTTTCCATATCCTCCCCACTTTTTCATCTCTTGCTTATCTCTGTTTTTACTTGCTTTGGAATGGACTGTTAATTCTATGACATTATGGTCTAAAATACTCGTATTATATACTATTATTTCTTTAACATAATTCACTTCGTTCACACATACTAGGTCTAAAACATTATCCTTTCTTGTTGTCAGGTGGTTTATTTGCTGTGCTGAATGTTGTGTTCTGGTAGCATATCTCATAGCTTTTCAAATTGCCTCTTATCTTCTGCACTACTATTCATCTCTTTTTTTTTATATGTATAAATACAATCACAATCTCCTATTCATTCTTTCCAATCTACGAAAGGAAAGTTAAAGTCTCCAGATAGGATTATAGTCCTGTCTTTGTGGTATCTACATATATCATCCAATTTGTCTATTATTGTGTCAAACTCTTTAGTATTTGGGGGTGGGGGGGGTTCTGTATATTACGATGTTCACTGATTTTTCAGTTTTAAATTCTATCGCTATTAATTAACATTCCGTGTTACTATATTTCTCACATATTTTTCATTGATTTATGTCTCTCCCATATATTGCGGTTCCCCCTTGATTCCTATTTTTTCTATGTGATCTATAAGTTTGGAACCCCTTTATCTGATCATCATTACCAGTCTCTTGGGAATACCAGGGTTAGGTCTTCTAAGAACTCTATTTTTCTTTTTGAGTTACTCATAACTAAACCATGCGCATTCACCACTAGGATGGTTTGCGTGTTATCCCCTTCATTTAATATGGGTAATGATAAGGATATTCCCATGTCTCTTTCCTGTTCTGATATGTTGTTCTTTTCTTCATTTCCAGAAATTCGGACATTAAAAAATCCAACTTTTCCAATATATTTGAATTTTCATCTTCATATTTATTCATTTTCTGTATGTATGTGCGTTCATCTCCGTAACTGCACCATCCAC
>NC_087203.1:28451075-28473575 GCF_015104395.2 Macrobrachium nipponense | reverse complement strand
ATATTTATTTGTTTATTTTTTATGTATTATACTATATATAGTTTCTCGTTGGACGAGTGGTTTTCGCGCTTGGCTGCCAATCCGGTGGTCCGAAGTTCGATTCTCGGCTCGGCCAACGTGGAATCAGGAATTTATATAATTTATATAAATGAATTCTCTAAGCACAAAATATTAACTGAGAACGTCAACATAAAATCTCGTGCGAGAACATTTCTTCATTCTCTGAAATAAAATTTCTGACACCGACGGAATTATATATATCATCCTGTCCAACTCAAACAAAAGAAATATATTTTCTCATCTCACAATATTTTTTAATGATTTACTGCCATCCCTTTCTCTCTACTGTCATACCTGGTACTCCTCCGCAAGCTATGGATTCTCTCTCAATGCACACACTTTCAGTACATCTGACAATTAACCCAAATTAAGAACACTTTATATTTCACCCACCTTAAATTAGGGCGTCTGTTTTTAGAGATGTATTGACTGGGTTATCCTAGATTGCCCAGACTCGAATATTTGTTTTTCTGGAACGCAGGGATGTCATACGACAATGAAGCAGCTTCCTTTCTTTTATTTACTTTTCATATGGAATATATATGTACGTATATATATATATATATATATATATATATATATATATATATATATATATATATATATATATATATATATTGCTTGCGAATAAATGGCTTAGCCAAAAGAAATATATCTATTTTTGACATAATAAATTTCCGTTTCAATTTTTCCTTACTCACGTGTCGCCACAATAATGTAACACGAAGGCCTGCAAAGTAGTTCTTCAGATGTCCACTATTTGGGGTAAGTAGATCGAGGGACCGACTATAACGAAGGTTCATGCCTTGAGAAAGACCATCAACATGTCTTGAGTAACAAATATACATGCAATTTAATCATAGACAATTAAGAGGATATCCGTGGCATGAGTAAGCCGACCTGATGAACTCGATTTTCAGGAATTCCTGCATTAAAATAATATTCAGTAGTATTTATACCTAAAAATATTGAACGCGAAGGGTTTGTTAATGATTAAAAAATCAAGGTCGTTATTTCAGGAATCAGAGGACTAAAATGATAATTTTTAAACATTTCAATTCAAATCATGTGTTGTACTAATTTATCGTTTCTCTCTCTCTCTCTCTCTCTCTCTCTCTCTCTCTCTCTCTCTCTGTGGTTCATATGTGGTGTTGCTTGCCCTGAAAAGGAAATATTTGAAAGAAATAGAGCCCAGTTATAATTAGTATTAAACGGATTTGATCACGACGGCTGTACCGTTTATGCAACCTTAAATAAATAGTATTACTTCAGTACCACTCCGATTCACACACACACACACACACACACACACACTGGTTTATATTTCATATCGTAGCGCAAGCATACATGGGCCTTTACAAATATGGACGAAACTACTATTTATTAACAGTTTCTGTAATTTGAGTGTAACAATCTTATCAAAGGACTTAGTAGCAGCAGTCCCAAATGGAGTGATAAGTTTATAATTTCAGCATGTTTGGAACTGCAGCCAGGTCTTCTAGCCAGTAAAAGTCTCTCTCTCTCTCTCTCTCTCTCTCTCTCTCTTTCAGTGCTTGGCCGAAGGGACGCTGCAAAGAACCTTAAGTAATGCCTACATCGCACCGCATGAGGTGCACTGATGGCGCTACCTTTCTACGGGGTATAGGATAATGAGCAGTTGTCAACATTGCAGGTGGCGACGACCTTGTGTATCCTTTCACAAACAAACCACACAGCCCAAATAGACGAACAAAACTTTTCCTCCAACTCAAATTTTGTCACTCAGCTGCCAAGTGAGGCTTCTAATCATGCCTGCTTGGTTTCACACGCAAACGTTCTTTATTTTCTATACACCTTTGGGTACTGTCAATGACACGAATGCAACGATAAGAAAAACATCTCGTTACTGTTTGTCTTAGGGATCAAATAACGAGAATCCTCCCCTTTTTTTTTACACATAAACAAACGACCTTATGGCATCTTATCTTTTATCTACTGTCGCGGCAAATCTAGTGAATAATGTTCTTTATGAATAAAAATGGATGAAAAGGAGAGAGAGAGAGAGAGAGGAGAGAGAGAGAGAGAGAGAGAGAGAGAGAGAGGTATATCTTAGTTTAATCAGACCACTGAGCTGATGAACAGCTCTCCTAGGATTGGCCCGAAGGATTAGATTTTTTATTTTTCGTGGCTATGAACAAAATTGGTCACCTAGTCAACGGGACCTACAGCTTATTGGTGGGATCCGAACCACACTATCACCAGAATTTCTATCACCAGAAATAAATTCCTCTGATTCAGCGTTGGCGGAGCCGAGAATCGAACTTCGGACCACCGGACTGGTATAGAGAGAGAGAGAGAGAGAGAGAGAGAGAGAGAGAGAGAGAGAGCTAAACCCGATTTCAACCATGTGTAATAACTGTTGCACGTTCGGTCTGTTGGGAAAAAAATTACGATTCTTGTTATGTTGGCGCTGGTTTAGTATCGTTGATTAATTTCACATTCAATTTCTGGAATTAATTTGCCGCTGGAAATGAATATCTTTGACTACAGAAGCATAATCTCGCTAATTACTGAATACTCTAATACTTCTCTGTCTAAAACACAAGAGTATAATCAAATGTATCGCAGTTAAACACAAGTCCTGTTCTGCGGAAATTCCAGTATTCTGATTTAAGGATATGTTCGTAAATATCCAAAATATTGAACTGCAAATACCACTTGGCATCTAATTCTCTTTTCATTGGAAATAGCTTACGAACCAGAGCAATTATTACTGATATATAAGAGCTTCTGCCTCGGTCAGGATTCGAAACTGTGCCCCCCCCACCCCCTTTTTTCTTTTTTCTCTTTTTTTTTGCTGAAACAATTTAACAGTTTATTGTGGCCGACGGCTGCAATTACACATTTTGTTTTTAATTATAAAAAGAACGTCTCTAGATCAAAACCAACGCTAAAAATAAATTTTTAAAATTTAAAATAACCTAAAACAAATCTACCCAGTACTGCGAAGCTCAAAAGTGACTAAAACAAAAAGTAAAACGGGCGGAATTAAACGGGAGAAAACAAACACTTAGGTAAGACGCCTGGGTATTTAATGATGGAACGAGCCCTTGATTCCAGAGTCGTAAGCTCGTTTTCATGCTAAGCTGTAGCGGTTATTCTGAATTTTTTTGTACATCAATCTGCGTCGGCAGATTGCAGAGTGATTGCGGATATTTGATCATTCATGCCTGGACAATCTGCATCCAGTCATATAACTACCGTAACGCCCTGATGGCTGCAAACGCGGACCAAGGATTTAAATGTATATATAATTTCAAAACTGAAAAAAAAACTGCTACCTGATGGGTCTAAGACAGTGGTTCTTTAACTTTTCATGACCACGCCCCCTCAGAGTTGGTCCTTTCTTTCACGGCCCCCTTCCATCTAAGAGTACAATTTCCTCCCAGACTTAAAGGAAAAAAAAAAAGAAAGAGAAGGGTTTAGAGGGATAAGAATGGAGGTCAATAATGACAAAACAAGGTCAGCCCAACGAGCCTCTAACTAGGGGCGTGGGCTCTAGGAAAGAAACGTTATAAGGTGTTACTTAGCATTTTACCATACACTTCTGAATAATACTTCCTCACTCCTGTTAAGAGAATAATGAATATAATTAGAGATTTTTTTTTATTTTTCTCCAGGGCTCGCGCCTCCCCTGGAAATTGCTGACGCTCCCATAGGGGGGCGCGCCCCCAGGATAAGAACCACTGGTCTAAGATACAATGTGTCTAAGAACATGTTGGTAACACTGATTACATTCATAAATAGACTGAGAAAGGGTTTGGGTGAGGGGGGGCCGGCGAGGGGTGGGGGAGGTAGGCCATGTTTCCAGGTTGGGGAGGGGGTCGGATGGCTGGGCGCGATGGGAGTGGAACGGCAGTAAAGCTGTTTATGGAAAGAATCACGCCCAGAGAAATGGTTGTTTGGGAAGGAGTGAGTTTCCCTGTCTGGGGGCGTTGGGAATGCAGAGTTGGATGGGTGAAGATGGGTAAATCTGGTGTTTGATTTCGTTAGAGTTTTAGAGTTTATTTGTTTTCGATTATACTTCTTCCACATTTTATAAAAAGGATATTACAGTAGTATATTGTATCTTGTAATGCAATTCGTACAAGGCAAACGAGAGAGAGAGAGAGAGGAGAGAGAGAGAGAGAGAGAGAACAACTGATAACACATTATGAAACAGACCTCCATATACACAGCTTATAACAAACATATAAACAAGCACGCACAAACACGCTAACAGGCCAGGCACACCTTCCCTTTCTCCTCTATCATTTCTCACATTTCTTGGCGTTTTATCGTATGGTATTTTTCACCAAATAAAATGACGAATAACGCACGCCGTCCCCCCTCCCCCCCGACAAAAAATCTGAAAAAACCAATACATTTACAGAAGCTAAAGATGGAGAGAGAGAGAGAGAGAGAGAGAGAGAGAGAGAGAGGTTGTCATTGGCTTAAAAGAATGACGTCACTTAGTAAATTGGCTGATACTGAACAGTCATCAGTACAATAGTATATTATAAGTGTGGGTGGGCAAGTACTCAATCAAATGTGTAAGCTTCCCCGCTTTTGGAAGTGCATAACATCATTACACATCACTGTGATATTTTTAATTTTTAATAGCCGATAGGCATATGCATGATAAACGTATTTGTCTCTCATTGGCTACATCTGGAAAGTATCAGAGCGCTCTGTAACCAAGACCATTTTCCCTCTCTGTCTAAGTCTCCCTTAATCATTTGCTCCTTTGGATATTTCGCTTTTTCTTGCAGTGCTTGCAGTATTGCCGGTACTACTAGTGTTGTTGCATATGGTTCTGTGTATAATATATTATATATATATATTATATATCTATATAT
The DNA here is from genome assembly GCF_015104395.2 of Macrobrachium nipponense. NCBI lineage: Eukaryota > Metazoa > Arthropoda > Malacostraca > Decapoda > Palaemonidae > Macrobrachium > Macrobrachium nipponense. The sequence continues at coordinate 28,468,638 of NC_087203.1, read as the reverse complement.
ATATAATATATATATATATATATAAATATATATATATATATATATATATATATATATATATATATATAATTATATATATATATATATATATATATATATATATATATATATATATATATTATATATATATATATATATATTATATATAACCACACACGCATATATATATATATCTATATATATATATATATATATATATTACATATAATAAAGGTTTTTGCCTTCGTGGCAAAAACCAAATTTATTCATACATAGCATCACGTTTTATATAATCCGTTATCAAGTTATTCATATATTACATATATATATATATATATTACATGGGAAAACCTCCTATGTATTTCATACGGCAAGCGTGGACACGAAACGGAAGGCAGACCCCATAACTCCGTTATACACACAGGCTCTCTCTCTCTCTCTCTCCCTGCAATCACCCCACATCTCTCTCTCTCTCTCTCCACCTCTTTCTCTCCATTCTAACAGGTAATGAAAATGAGAGAGTTGCATCATAACATAACGTTTATTTTACAGTAACAACTAAGTCGGTTAACTAAGTAATCCAGTCTCACAGACTAACTTAAAACTACTCATTGCAAGTCACCCAAAAGGTCACACCTTTCCCTGGGAACTCTGTCCCCACAGAAATCCAGAACCATCTGCCAAAAGATACAGAACACATTCTGGTAAGTACACACACAAGTTTAAAGACAAAGTTAATAAAATGGAACATCTTACAAGATATCAACAGCCACCCTTTGGCTAAAGTAAAGGTAACACTTACCCATTCCCAACCGGACACTAAACACTATGTCAAAAACTCCCCCCGGCGAATGCCACGGCATCTTTGCCTATGGACTCGAAGCCCTCTGTCAAAATCCCTCCCATAGGCTTGGGTATGAACGCTTTTAACAGAAAGAGGCGCACACGCACATACGACACAGTTCGCTAGCGCCTCGCGGTTCTAGCTGCATCTAGTTTTCTCAAAGGCACTTTGGGAAGAGTTCATAAACTGTCGTACATTGACTCGACGAACTAAGCACTTTTATCTCACGCCATCCCTAGCAACTCATTGATCAGCTACCTCAGGTCGTTTAACTGCCCTGCCTCCATCCACATTCCACAGGTTTACAGTGCACGAACAATATATTATTAATCAAAACCCTATGTCTTACAGATTGCTCGGCCTCGCACCTATATGCTAGCTCCCGCCTAGCAAAATTGCTTATATAATATAAAACATTGGCCGGCTTAAAACAAATAAGTAAAACTGCACGTCTCTGGCATTATAAAATAAAGTCTTATCACGCTTTATCTCCCAATAACACAAAACGCATTTTCTCCCATATTTTCTGCATTAGGATTCTTGAATATCCCTCTTCGCTTGTCCTGCAACAAGTAGCTGCACAGACAGCAACAGGCTATAGCAGGCTGTATGCAACTGTAGGAAGACGGAATGCCTCCCTCATCGTAGAAGACTCTCACGGCTTCTTGTAGATCCCCAAAAACACGCTGTAGAATTCTCTCGATCACCCCACGTGGAAAAATACTTGTAATCACCATGGGCAACATGGCAGCAAACTCACGGCTGGTGGACGTCTTGCTGGCGTCGGGGGACGACTTTTTGGGCGTTAATATGTCAGTCAGGTCTTTGGTCAATCTAAGAAAATTAAAAACCCAAACATACTACCTCTATCAAACAATGATCTCAAAAAGGTCAGAAATACTAACTGAACGTCTCCCAATTAACTCCCTTAAATATGACTACTAAAATGATAAGTCATTATCGCAACTCTCTAAGAAAAAGAAACATCAAGTTCTCCAATTCAATTCTCCAAACTCGCACATCAGCACACCACACACAACTCATAAAACACAGCAACTCCACACCGGAATTCTGCACTCACATTTCGAACTCGAATGTGCTCACAAACAAAAAAGAAAGAAAAAAAGAAAAGAATCACGTAACACCCAGACCCAAAAACAAAAAATGTTCTCTCAAGTTCTGACAACCACAAAATCAGTAAAAAACCTCCAACTTTTAACAGCAAAAACCCCTTTACTGCTCAATATTAATCACAATGAGACTTAATGTCAAACTCCCATTTACGTAAATAGCAACCCTCGAAAAATTAGACCTTCCCGGTAAAATCAAATCTCCCGTCCAAAAAAAGAAATGTTACTTAAGCTCAATCCCCAAAAATCATATCTTCATAGGAAAAGGAAGAAAAAGAAAAATAATAAAAAAACAAAAAAGAAATAATCACAAGTAGATTTCCCCAATCACAAAATACTTATAATACATGTATAATATGCATAACTCCCGCGTTTTCCCCAAGAAATGCTCCATGTAAAGTTATGGAATTTGCCAGAAAGCAAACTCTCACACATGCGCTTTCGTGAAATGCTATAGCCACATTTCCAGATATTGCAAAAATTCTGATCTGTCACCATCAGAAGAAAAGAATCAGCACACGGCTCAGCACACGGCTCATCACATCGCTTGTCAGCAGAAAAATCACCTGCGGACGCATGCTCAAACAACAGCACAAAAATTGTCTAGTCAGACACATAAGTTTGGAAACTCATGATTCTCAAGAAAAAAAAAGGTCTAACTGACACATTTCACAGAATTAACTCCAGGATATGACTAATATGTTCAAAAATTTGTCTCGAAGACTTATTCTCTCAACATGACTTTTCCCAAATTATATTTCTCCAAGAATAACACACTTGTGAACATGAAAAATGCACACACATCTCCAAATAACTCGTAATGCAGTAATGCCACTTCTCTCTAAATAGACACGAAATCAAAAAAAAGAGAACCTCAGAAATCTTCTCTTGTCTCGAAAAAAACTCCATAACCACAAAAAAAAAGGGTCACCCGCCCAAGATTAATTCCAACTCCATTATGAGACATCATATCAATAATAACACCACTCCGGTTATAGAAATATTTCCTCCATTTGGTTAATAACCAACCCCCTTATATTATTCTCTTATTTCTCCAAAGCCACATGTCAGTAGAAAAAAAAACACCACTCCAGGAATAGAGAATAATCACCTCTATTTCGGCAAATACAAAATATTTACCTCTATTTCCACAATAACTCCATGTGGAACAAAACAAGGCTCCAAATAAATATATATCTCCAAAAAATGTGCACTCAAGGCATCTAACTCACACTCATATTGCCCCATAATCTCCAAATATGTCTCCATTTGCAACAAAGATGGCTGCAAAATAATTGAACTAAACATAGCTCATACCACATTGGCAAATATCAAAATGGCCAAAAATATATATCTCCCATATATTGTATCTCAATATAACTCCAAAAATAAAATATATACCTCCAATTATCTCTCCAAAATAATATATCTCAATTATAACTCCAATTCTCCAGAGAATAACTCAATGTTATAGTAAAAACTATAAAAACTCACTCCGTTTAGCATAACTGCTAAAAAAAGGGCAAAAAATCGGCAAATAAAACTTGTCTAGAAAAAATTCTAGAAAAAACCACCAATGTGCCACAAGTCATTATAACAGAATTCCCAACTCACAGTGTCTAAGCAAAGACTTCCCCATATGCACTACGACATAGCCATTAGAAAACTTAACCAAGTTTCCTATCTCTCACAAAGTTGTCACAAAAAACTACAACAAAGGGTATTGTGCAAGAAAACTCACAATTTCTGGAACACAAATATCCAGAGAAAAAATGTAGTGCCATTACGTATGCATTCAAAAACATGCAAGAAATTCTGCCCCTATATTACACTATAGCATCAAATAGCTAAAACACGAACACGTTCTCTTAAATGGCTCTAAGTCATGAACTGAGATAATAATTCACACTAACTGGAGAGAAAAAACAAAATTCAAAATTCACCATGGTAAAAAAAAACTTGTGTCAGCGATGGCTAATTTTCAAAAAGGAGAAAAGAAAATCATCGGCACCATTAACTATCTCCCGTAACACACTAGATGTCAAGCAATTATCTGCTGAACTCATAAAAAAAGAAAAAAAACTAAAAATAATGTGTTGTTAGTTCTTCCCATAATCACAAAAGATTTCACCTCCTTGATAGCATTAAAACAAAACACCCACGTATTAGTATATAAAAAATCAGTATCAGAAATATCATTATCACAAAATCACCAAAAAAAATTGCTATCATCAAAATCATCAGTATCAGTACAAAAATTATCACCAAAGTTAATGCTTGTCCATTCTCCAAAAATTCAGCACAAACTCAGCAAAAACTCACACAATTCACCAAGATTCAGCCAGATTCATCAAGATTCAGCAAAACTCATCCCCGTGAATCACTGAAATATTCTCCAAAGTTACAAAAACTGAACAAATAATTAACACAAGACTTCTCCCATTAATTCATTGTAATAATTCTCCCTGATATTATCTGTAATAATTATCAAATAATCTCCCATGAAATATCTCAAATCTCTCGTAAAAACAATTCTCCCGTAATGATAATTATACTTAGGCAAACCTCCCTCCCGTGACACAATCCTCAAGTGAATAACAATTATTAATAATAACAATAATAATAACTCTCCAAAGCAATAATTCTCAAGTAAGGGTGAAATTCAAAATAAGCATACAACAGTAATGCTGAATCCTATGACATACAATTTCTCCAGCATGCAACACCATGACATAACACCATTGCCACACAACACAGATACAACACCAATCATCGGCATTTCAAAGTAATTTCTCCGACACAATAAAAAAAATAATCTGTGTATCCCCCTTATATTTGTGTCTTTCAAGGCACAACGAAACATATAACACATCCTGTGCATGTTAACTACTTTTTTTTTTCCCCTCATTTTGCGGAAAAGAAAAATCTCTTTTCATTTCCTTTTCTCTTCATCCAAGGGAGAAAAAAAAATTTCTTTTCTAAAAAAAAGACTCTACGGGCATTTCACTTCATCAACTAATCAATCAAGCCTGATATCTTAGCATCCAATGTCAAGGCCAAATCCATCTCCAACACTAAGAAAAAAAAAGGAAAAGGGGGAAGTTCACCCACACTGAGACAAAAAAATTTCTCCCCCCCTGAGAACAACCCCTCAGTCAAGCGGCAGAACAGCCCGAGGCATACACAAGTACCCATCTCGCAATACCCTCCCCTGCACTATCTCACGAGTGAGGCTAGTGGTACCCATGCAACTACCCTCCCAAGGGATGCCCGTACACCATCGCAATGCAAGGCGCCTCTCTGCAGAAATATGCTGAGCCCTTAAAATTGTGGCCGCTCTGTGTCACTAAGCCAAATCTGCTTATATAAGCACAGTTCCCATGCATAGAAAAAATACACTCCTATGTTTTAAACAAAGACGAATGCATACGTCTATTATAAACACGTGCAAATAAAGAAAACACTTCACTATGGGGAAAGAAAAAATTGTTTTGACCTCTTGAACCAATCCCATAACCCTGAAATATTTAAACAAAAACCCACTCCTTTCAAAACAATAGTTTAACACTCACCACTCCATAATGGGAACAAAAGGAACTCGAAATTCTTCGTAAAAACGCGGTAGTGATATAACAACGACCGCCGCACAGGTATCTCGGAACACTCGTCATTGCACAAGCAAAAGTCACACTGGGTGCGCTCACTGTTCAGGCTGACTCCCTGGGAAAAATGCTGAGTCCCATAAAAATCCTTCCCTCCCTTTAGCACAGTTAATCAGACAGACATTTTCTCATTTTTTCCACTAAGTAACTGAAAACTAACAGTTTAACGATTTTCCACAATCCCACAAAGCTTTGTCGTTCGAAAAACTATCGCTAAGTCACGGCCCCTTTTTTATTTTTCTAACTGGCCACTCATATCTCTTCATTGGCGTTCCTAGGCATAGAAAAGAAAGAAGACTTCTATATTCCCCCCTTTAACCGTCTGCCACCACTATTAATATGGGGGAATTATCCCTCCATGCCACCACTATTACATGGGAAAACCTCCATGTATTTCATACGGCAAGCGTGGACACGAAACGGAAGGCAGACCCCCATAACATCCGTTTATACACACAGGCTCTCTCTCTCTCTCTCCCGGCAATCACCCCACATCTCTCTCTCTCTCTCTCCACCTCTTTCTCTCCATTCTAACAGGTAATGAAAATGAGAGAGTTGCATCATAACATAACGTTTATTTACAGTAACAACTAAGTCGGTTAACTAAGTAATCCAGTCTCACAGACTAACTTAAAACTACTCATTGTCAAGTCACCCAAAGGTCACACCTTTTGCTTTCACCCTGGGAACTCTGTCCACAGAAATCCAGAACCATCTGCCAAAGATACAGAACACATTCTGGTAAGTACACCACACAGTTAAAGACAAAGTTAATAAAAGATGGAACATCTTACAAGATTATCAAACAAGCCACCCCTTTGGCTAAAGTAAAGGTAACACTTACCCATTCCCAACCGGACACTAAACACTATGTCAAAAAACTCCCCCCGGCGAATGCCACGGCATCTTTGCCTATGACTCGAAGCCCTCTGTCAAAATCCCTCCCGGATAGGCTTGGGTATGAACGCTTTAACAGAAAGAGGCGCACGCGACATACGAACACACAGTTCGCTAGCGCCTCGCGGTTCTAGCTGCATCTAGTTTTCTCAAAGGCACTTTGGGAAGAGTTCATAAACTGTCGTACATTGACTCGACGAACTAAGCACTTTTATCTCACGCCATCCCCTAGCAACTCATTGATCAGCTACCCTCGAGGTCGTTACTCTGCCCTGTCCTCCACATTCCACAGGTTACAGAGAATGCACGAACAATATATTATTTTAATCAAAACCCTATGATCTTACATATATGTATAGATATAGTATATAATATATATATTATTATACTAATATATATTATTATATTATTATTGATATTACATATATTATATGTAATTTAATATATATTATTTTTTATATATATATATATATATATTATTTAATATATAGTATCTTATTATATATTACGATATATATTATGTATATTAATAATTTAGATATATATATATATATATATATAAATATAATATATATATGTATTATATGTATATATAAATAATATATATCTATATATATTATAACGATATATTTATATTTATAGATTATATATATATATAATATAGTGATATAGATATATTATTATATATTACATTAATATATTGTGTATATATTATAATTATCTATAGGTGTAATATATATATTAATATATATAATGGTATATAAATATATTATATTATGTCGATATATATAATATATTATTATAGGAATATGTAGTTACTTAGTAATATTCTATTATAATTATAATTAATAATAATATATATATATATATATAATATTAAACTAATATTATATATATATCCATCTATATATTATAATATATATATATATATATGTATATTATAATTATATAATATATATATATATATATATATAATATATCATATTTAATATAGATTTATATAACTATTATATCTATAGTAATATATACTATATTTAATATAATATATATATATATAATTTATATTATATATATATAATATATATATAACTATATATATATATATATATATTAAAAATTCCGTTTAAAAAAAAAACAAGTTCGACTTCAAAATTGCAAGTACCCATGTCGCATTGGGAATCAGACTTTTTTTCTTTTTAAACTAATGCGCTTTGTTAGTCTTGGGAGTGCCCGATTGATACCAAGAGGGATAGCATTTTCAAATATTGATATGTATAATAGATTAGCATATTATGTGATAATTATATTATATATATAATATATATATATATATATATATAGTAGATATATATAATATAGATATAGATATATAATATACATAGGTATATATATATATAATATAGATATATATATGTATATGTATATATATATAATATATAATAGATAATATATATATATCTATATATATATAAATAATTAAAATTATTATAATATAATATTTATAATATGATATATATATATATATATATACCTAATAATATATATAGATATATTCTATATTATATATATATATATATATCTATATTGTAGCTGTATAGCCCTATATATATTATAATTACTTACTATATGTACTATTGTCTATATTTATTATATATATCTCGTAATATCTATATCTCTATCCTTATACACACATAATATGCTAATCTATTATACATATCAATATTTGAAAAGGCTATCCCTCTTGGTATCAATCGGGCACTCCCAAGACTAACAAAGCATTATTAAAAGAAAAAAAAGTCTGATCACTGCCGATTATGGGTACTGCAATTTTGAAGTCGAACTTTTTTTTCAACGGATTTTTAATAGTTCTCTCCTGTGATCATATTTGCTGCAGAGGATTTGAAGCCAAGTTAAGAATGAAATATTCCTTTTTTACTAATGCCGTTCGGGATATTACGTTGATCCATGTAAAATCGTGAGAGAGAGAGAGAGAGAGAGAGAGAGGAGAGAGAGAGAGAGAGAGAGAGAGGCTCCGATTCCATTCGGAAATTAAGACTTTCATTGTCTAGCGTGTTGGAGATAGCATAATACAAGCATTGCATTAGCATCATTTTTACTTGCAACGCTTTACATTTACGATGAATGAAATTGCTTAAATGATTCTCTCCGCCTTACTCTAAATATTACCTCAGATTTTCGACGATTCTATAATTACCTCCACAAACAGAGATGCTGGACTGAGCAGGCTTAATTTGATACCCGGAGAGTCATTTACAACAAAAACTCTTTTTCGTTGAAAGACTGAAAGATGGATAATTGCTTTCATATACCAACAGCGCGGCCGTTAATCTGCGTATCATCTGGAAACCATTTGGGCATCGCTGTCTCTCCATCGCTCCAGCGAGAGATGGAAAGCGACCGGATGCAAAGCGATCCAGACGAAATTCCGTCCGAGATCTCGGGCGTCGGAGCGAAGCCACGATTGGAGAATCGCTGTTATTGCTCCCACAAGGAAGGAATTCATCCTCAGGGAACAACCTGCCGGAACCCATCCATCTAGTGGACTCAGCGGGCTGAAAGGCCATCCGACCATTAATCCCGACGCCTGACACCAATTTAGTTGAAGCTCGCCAACAGAATTACAGCGTTCGTGGGGATTGCTTGTTATGAATGGGATTCGAGCGCTCCCGTGGAATTCCCTCTAAAACATCCTTAATGGCTCTCGCTCATCCCTTGATCTTTGAAATACTGGCATCAACCTGTTTATATATGTATGTATGTACGTATATATATATATATATACATATGTATATTATGTATATATGAATATATATTATATATATAAGTATATATATATATATATTAATTATTAAATATATTTACTATTATATATATATATATATATATATATATATATATATATATATATATAATATATATATATATATATATATATATATATTATATATAATACTTATATATATATACTATATTATATATATATATATATATTTTAGTTTATAACCAAACCAATACATACTTTACTTACATACATAAATAGATATATAAGCGAAACAATATTGTACAATGCGTCAATACCTTTGACATTTCTTAAACTGCGGTGACCTCATTTGTTGCTCAGTTATGTCATCTATTCATTTATTCGACTAATTGGAAAAACGCACACAAAGATATTGTTAAGCCATTCAATTAAGAAATGACCTGTAATTTGGTGTTTTTTAACCGAGTATCAAGAAAATTGGAGAATCCTTTAAAAACTACTCATATCGCAGCTGTCACTTTTATCCGAGAGTTCATCTGAATTCGTGTCTTCCATTTCACATTTGCTAAAATACCTCCATTTTACCTCGCGTTCCTCGAAGAATCTTGTCTCCAGTTTCATACACGTTTATCACTTTTATGTTCACATCATCTCATCTCCAGCTACGACAATAGCAGCAGCAGCAGCATCATCATCGCTAATAATTGCTCTTGATCAGGTTTTCGAGAACACAGGCATAGAGAGAAGGAAGCCGGATGACTGTTTGTAATACTGGAAGAACATTAGTGACCGTGGAAACTGCAGCTGCAGCCTCGATCATTTACAGAACACAGAGAAGACGTCCTTAGTCTCTCGCGTCAGAAAGTGGATAATTGCCGATTATGGACCGACGAGATCTAAAACAGTAAAATAAGGTAACAATTGATTACACTCTACCATTAAGGGTAAATTTCCACTGTAATTGGACGTCTTTGTCGAGCTGGAATAGGATTCATTAAACGGAATGACCCTGTTTCAACAATATATTGTTATTAAGCCTATATACGTTTCCACTGAAACTACACCTTCAGCTCGACTATTATGTTTTCAGGTGTTTGGAAGTTCTGAAGCTTTTCAGTAATATGACGCTGGAAAAGAGGTTGACTCGGATTATTATTACGGAAAATAAATTCTGATTAAGTATTATTTTCACCATTACTACAGGACAGATGATGGTACAAGTAACAGAGCCTATTTTGAACCATATATATTCCAGTTTTTGGCGAAGAAAAGCTGACCGTGGACATTGTAATGCAACTCAAAACTAAGTATTCTTGGATAACCATGTTATAATAAATCATCCTAATACATACTATTTGTTTAAAATTGTAGTATACTAGTCTCGAATTAGGTAAAAAGAAAAAAGTGGCCAAAAGAACTGATGACCATCAACGAAAGGGTTTCTTGGTTGAAACCGGTTTTCTGCGACAATGAAACTTCGAAGTCAGCACCTCAGTTGATGTGAGATCATACCACATGAATATCCTAGTAATGTAATTTTGATAAGTGCGTGCGTACATTGTGACTGTATTGGAGGTTGTTCTTACCATTTTTACCACATCCTGTGTTTTTTCGCTGTATTTCACAAAGGAACTTGGATTAGTTTTTATCATTAACTTATTAGTATAATATCATTAACACGCTAGACGATCGCAGAAGTCCAATACGAGTTCTCACTGAAGATAGAAATGGTTACTGAAAATAACTGATAATGACCCAATTAACTGCACAAACTTGATGATTTATGAGTACTATAACAGCCATTTTAATGAGAAAAGTGACGCAGTAGGCACTCAAGTTCTACGTTTTTGCTGGTCAATATAAATCATTTTTATGTGAAATTCCGAACGCGTACACATCTCCGAAAGTAGTCCTGTAGATAAAAGAAGAGGAAAGGATAATGTAACAAATAATGTTCCTTTCCATTTGGATTAGACACGAGCATTAAGCACTAGGATAAAACATGTTTATAGACCATAAACATCATTCAAGAACATATTATGTGGAAAAAACGCCACAGTAAAACATTCATTAGGTGACGGGACTTTTCCAATTATTTTGTGACATCAAGTTTATTTTTGTCATTGCTATTACTTGATGAGGTTTTCCTGAAAAGGTTGACAACAGGGGAACAATCAGAGGTTAGACTCGGCAACTTTTATTAGTATCTCACAAATATATCTTCGACACAATTCCATTACTGAACTAAATAAATAAATATTAATATATCGTATATTTTTTTACCGTTTTCTCTATCCCCTTCAATTTCAAACACTGGCAGTTATGGCTCTAGGTTTCCTAATCTATTTATACCTTACTCACCTTGATCAACCCTCCATCAACACGCTCACCAATAAAAACAACATAACACTAATGATTCTATCAATTTAACTTGTCTCCTTCATTTTTTCAAACGTTCCATAGGCCTTTGGTATTTCCTTAAGCTGTGAGTTACGTTCCCCGTTTTTTTTTCTTTTATCGAACCCCTCCATACAAATGATATTCATGACTTCATTCAACACTTTTTTTTTTTTTTTTTTTTTTTTTTTTGGTCGTGACGATAAATGTCTGCACTCAATATCATTGAGGCTAGTCGTGATATACTGAAGCTCTCGCTAAATGCCTCGACCAGATACTAACGCCTCATGTACAGTGTACCCGACCACCACAGTCTATGTTCATCAACAGAATTCCTAGAAAAGATCAAGGACTCCCCGGAGTTGGAACTATCACCTCTCTCGACGTCGAATCCTTATTTACCAACCATAAATCTAATTATCGACCGTGTCTCCAAGGACCCTTTCATGCCCCAGTAATATCCCCGAGTGGTCCTAACGGACCCGTTTCGATTACGTCCCACATGTATAGACAAAGACGGCGTAGCAATGGCTTCTCTTGAGTAGTGCTTCCTCCAGTTTTTATACGGGTGCGTAGAGGGGAGGGTTTTTTTTTCCAAATCAAAAGTAAATGATTAAATAAAATAAACTTTTAAAACACACTTTCATTAAAATACACTAAGAAGTGAAAAATACATTTTTTGAGACACCATGATTTTCTTACGATTAATCATGCCTGCAAAAATTAAAGCGTCGTAGGCACCAAACACGGAAGGAAGCTCTAGAAGAAAAGAAATATAGACTTTTTAATTTCTTGAAGCATATTAATTATTATAACTTTTAATGTTTTCTTCAAAACTATTCTCAATATTATTACTCTTATTACCATTATTATGATTACTATCTTTTGCACTACTTCAGCAACTGTGTGGATGTTGCCGATTATTCACTTTTTATCATGTTATCTCATTTATCTAGATTGTGTATGTAACTGTCTGTACTTTGTATATTCCATGTATATGGCCTTACATGCATGTTTAATTTTAAGAAAATCCTGGTTTGTCTAAAAAAAAAAAAAACCTTTTTAGTGCATTTTAATAAAAGCGTGTTAAAAAAATTATTTTTTTTCATTTTATACTTTTAGTTAGTCAGAAACTGTAACTGATTTATGATTGTGGCTAATGAAATTGATATCCTGTAGAGGTAAAGAAGTAATAAAATCCGTAGAGTTATTAACCTTTCTACCGAGTCAAAGAAGTTGTGAAAAATCTGAGGTTTCATACAAATCCTGAAGTACTGCAAGGGGTCACTGTAGGGTCATTAGAGGTCACTGCTGACATACTGATCATTTGTGGTTGTATTGTCACTGGAATTGTGCAACCATGCAAAATTTCAAGTCCATAAGACGAAAGGAACGGGTCGAAAATTGAGTTACAAGTTTTGACCAAAGCAGATAGACGCAGAGGTCAAGTTAAATAAATGCATTTAAAAAGCGCGCGTCTTTGCAGGCTATATTGGTGATGTCTAACCTTATATCTTTCAAGATATAAGAACACCACCATCAAAATTTTCGAATTTTCGTAAGACAGGCTCAACCCACTTTTCTTCTTGGCAGGACACACCAAGAACTAGACCATGTTTCCCAAGTACTCGTCAATAAAGTAAATTCAAACAAGTTAGAAAAAAAAAATACATATATTACAGGGTTTGTGTTATGGCACCCGTGAACAGCCACAGCCCGACCTACAATGAAGTGTTAAGCTTCATTACAAGGTGAGGATGCACTCTAAATACCTAGAAGACAAACGTACCATTAAGAAAATCATCACATAACGTCTTCACCACCACTATCGACACCTGGCTGGACCTTATCATTTATTATCAAAACAACCACACAAGAAACCTTATCATGAAAAATATCGGCTCCACCGACGAGAGATCTTTAACAGACTAATCTGGTATACCGTTTCAAATGGCAAGTCCATGGATGTCCCGGGTCCTATATTGGTATGACCAACCTGAAACTGGCAAAGAGGGTCTCTTTGCCATGCTCAAGAAGGCCCCATAAAAGCGCTATAAAAATCCACACGAGAGATGAAAACCATACCAGCATCCCAACGAATGCAACAGTGGGAATTATTATTATTAATTCAGAAGATGAAACCTTTCATATGGAATAAGTCTACAGGAGCCACCGACTTGAAATTCAACTTTCCAAGGAATATGGTGTTCTTTAGAAAGACGTAAGAGGAGGTAAGGGGAAATACAGAAAGAAGAGGTCTTGCTTATCAAAAAATAATAATGAATAAAGTAATAAATACATAAGAATGCATTCAAATGCAAGGAGAACAGTATTAGAGTAGTAATGCATTGCATCTTCACTTGAACTTTGGAAGTTCCAGTTGCAGTGTGAGGAATAAAGGACCTCTGGAAATGAGAAGTTATACAGCGAGGCACATTTACTGCATATATTGGTATTGCTGAGTGCTCAGCACATCTGGTTGCCTTCGACAGGTTAAAGACGATCAGGGATCCATTGAGAATGTGAAAGATCGCAGCAAAACTGTAACTTATGAATGAAAATTTTATAAGTAAGAGACCATCCGTCGATGGTCCACGTCATCATTACTACTATTAGGTAACAAACCTACCACCATGATCCACTCTATCTAGGAAAGCAGAAGCAGGCATCTATATGCGAGAACAGTATTCTAGAAAAGGTAGGACAAATGACCTAAAACAAGTTGCACAGATTTCATCAACATTATAAATATATGAAGCCTTTCATACAATACCTAACTTTTGTGTGGCATTTGCTGACACTTTCATTAGCTGTTTCTCAAAAGAATGACATGAATAAAAATTTCCAACTAGAATTGTTAAAGCTTCAGACTCATTCAGCAGTCCCATTAACTTGGAAGGGAGGATGGAGTAGAAAATCTGTACAAGATCTGCTAATTAACAATGTTATTGTTTTACTGGAGTTCAGCTTTATACCCTACCGACTACACCTTTCACTAATCCACTCCCGAATGCGACTAAGGGCAGTTTCATTTCTCTTAAATGGCGACTTTACAACACTCACAAGTGCAACATCATCAGCATATCGAATGATATTGTTTTCCAGGCCAACAACAATACCACTCGTATACACTAACATAACAGTGGACCAAGCACACTGCCCTGTGGAACTCCAGACACAATAAGTCTTGGTTCGCTACACATTCATTCAGCAGCAACTTGCTGCAGCCTACCTGTAAGGAAATCTTAAAGTAAACCTAAAACATATTCTCTCACTCTAAGATCTGAAGTTTGTAAAAAAGGAGCCTTGTGATTTACTAAATCGAGAGCAGCACTAAAATCTATTTGAATTACTCTGCACACAAAATACTTATCCAGGTTCTCTTACAAATGGTATATCGAATCTAAAAGTGCATAGCAGGTAATTAACTAGTACTTCTGATATGCATATTGACTTTCAGCAAACAATCCTTTAGTTTCCACATACTTTCATAGCGGCTTGAAAAAAGTTTTTTCTGCAACTTTGGGGACCAACGGGAGAATACAAAATGGCCAGTATTTATTGCAGTCTGCAAATGAACCATTCTTTGGCCCAGGCATTGTATTATTAAGATTGCGCTCATCTGCAAAGGTACTACGTTGACATAAATATAGAAACAATTGGAAAGGACCCTAACCCAAGATGCCTACAGCTACTAGAAGCACTTTAGATACAGCAGACGCCCTTGATACCACTCAAAAAGTGTTCCTCCTGCCTACCAGCATTAGGCAGCATATTGCACATAGAACTTTGTCAGACACCACGAGAAGCGACACTCCCAACAGGGATACACAGGATTCTGCGATGAGCCTGGTGACCAATCAGAATATTCACTGGTTAATAGCAAATAGTGACATCATGCACCGGCCCTGCTGCGCAGCAAGGCTGCAAGTTGAGACCATCAACCTTAAGTTTTTGATTTACCAGGAAATCTTGCCAGGCAATCAACGGCATGCAATCCTTCTCAGCCAGTGGTCAGTGTACATTTGACTCCCAACTGACCATCTTGCATATAAGGAGCCTGACATACCATGAATGACAGTCTATTCCTGTCTATGAGCGTGGTGATGCTCAGCGGAGCCTGAGTGAAACGTAGCCTAGAATCAACACTAACAAAGATTTTCTAATGAGCAGCTTTATGAAGGATGGACACTAGATTCAGTTACCATTGGTATTACTTTGTAGCTCTTCTTCTTCTTTCCCACTGTTATTCGTACATTAAGGGGTCGGTAGCCTGATGCACCTTCTCCACTGCCTTCTATCAAAGGCATCATCCTCCACCAAACCTCGTCTCTCCATATCTTCCTTCACTTTATCTCGCCATCTAATTCTCTGTTTCCCTCTTGATCTTCTTCCTCTAACAGGTTCCTCCTAAGCCATCTTCCCTCTCTCTTCGTCATCCATTCTCACCACACGCCCATACCATCTCAATCGTGACTCTCTTATCACCTCTGTAATCTTTACTAAGCCTGCCCTTCTTATTTCATTATTTTCCAATCTCTCAAACAGCGATATTCCCATAATCCACCTCAGCCTTCTCATCTGTTCTCTCAAGCTTTACTTCCTCCTTTCTTCTCAGAGTCCATGTTTCTACTCCATACATTAATACTGGTCTTATCACTGTGTTATATATCTTGACTTTTAGCTTGATTGGCATTTTCTTATCACATGCACTCCAGCTACCTCTCTCCACTTCCCCCATGCAGCTTTTATCCTACTGTCAATTTCAGCCTCACATCCTCCCTCTTGCCTGGCTTCAAGTAGATCCCAAGTATTTAAACTTTTCTGCCTGTTTTATAATCGAGCCTCTTCTTTCTTGTATTACTATTCTGTCTCTATCGTCCCTACTGCTCAGGAAAACCTCTTTTTATCCACATTCACCTTTAAGTCACCCATTTCTAAAGACTCCTGCCACTCTCCAACCCTTCTCTGTAGGTCCCCTTCATTTTCAGCAGTAATCACCAGATCATCGGCGTACAACAACTCCCACAGTTCTTCATTCCTGATCTCCATGACCAACACAAACAAAAATGGGCTTATTGCTGACCCCTGGTGTAATCCGACACTAACATCAAAGCTTTCTGTTTCCCCAATTGCTGTTATCACTTTTGTGCTCGTTTTTTTATATATCATCTCGACCAGCCTAACAAACTTTTCTGGGACTTTCATTTTCCTTAAACACCAAAACAGCACTTCTCTTGAGATTCTATCGTATGCTTTCTCGTATGGTATTACTCTGTAGCTGATATAGTGCATTCATCAGAAATAAAGTTACAACCTGATTTGTAATTGCTTCCCTCTCCAATGATGATGATAATTGTTAAGTTACTGGCAGAATGCAGTAACCCTGGAAAAACAATTATTAGAAAGATAGAGAAAACTCTATATAAATCAAATCCAGCTGTATTATTATTATTCTTATTATTATTATTATTATTATTATTATTATTATTATTATTACTACTACTACTACTACTACTACTGAATGGTCACTACCCAAAAGTCTCGCTTGAACAAGGATCATTGTAAGGAATGCAAAAGATAAGGAAGCCAAAAAAGTCAAACCGACACAAAGAGAATAAGACGTTAAAGACTCTGATAAATGACAGAAGGGGAACATATGATACATAACGTGCCTTCTTGTCTGCTTGCTAAAAAACACTGAGAATTCAACAACGCGTCATGTGGAATTCTTGCTCATGGAAATAAACCACTTCGAACAACAAATGGTTTTATACCTTGCACTGAATTTGCAAAAGCAGAAAAGGAGGGAGAAAGGAAAAGCAGACGGCTTCTGCTGTTCTAGATTTCCATATTTCATAGTCTGAGAAGC
>NC_087203.1:28423575-28443575 GCF_015104395.2 Macrobrachium nipponense | reverse complement strand
TATTTTATTTACTCCCCGTAGGGGGTTAGTACCGTCACTGGACTGTAGGAATTGCTGAAGGTTCCCTGCAGTGTCCCTTCGGCCCCTAGCCACGACCCCTCTCATTCCTTTTACTGTATCCCCGTTCATATTCACTTTCTTCCATCTTACTTTCCACCGTCTCCTAACAATTGATCCATAGCGCAACTGCGAGGTTCTTCTCCAGTTAAACCTTTCAAACCTTTGTACTGTCCGTTTCCTCTTCAGCGCTGAATGACGTCATAGGTCACAGCGATTGGCCTTAGCCTAAATTCTAATTTTCTATTCTATCCTATTCTATCTTGCACGAGTAACACTTTCTTCTATAATGTCTCCCATACACACAGCGACCATTGGCTTTGATTTCGATTCAATTCACAGAAGACTGATTCGAAGTCACTACTTCAATAGAGAAGCAACACGGCATCTACCTAAACCCTTACAAGGCAAAAACAGCGTTGAATATTATGGACACAAAGGAAAAATTCCGTAGCAACTCTAATTGGGTCAAATGATCAAACAAAAGTGGAAATGTGGCGAGCCAGTTTGACTGAACGGTATCAGTCACTGTGCAAAATATTACTATAGTAGATTCACATCAACCGTGCATCTGATGTCTAGGCCAGTCCCTTACGACGCTCTTGATTGGCTGTTAATAAGCCAATCACAGGGCTGGAAACTCTCAGTCTCTCTCGAGAGTTCACATAGGCAGGGTGCATGTTCCACCTCTCCTGAGGGATACGTCTTTTAAAGGTATACCTCAGGAGAGGTGGAACATACATCATGTCTAAGTGAACTCTCTCGAGAGACTGAGAGTTTCCAGACCTGCCATTGGCTTATCAACAGCCAATCAGGAGCGTCGTAAGGGACTGGCCCATACATCAGATGCACGGCTGATGTTAATCTACTATAGTGTGCATATTATATACACAACACAGAACTATAAACACTTAATGACAGAACTAGATAATCGATAAGAGCAGCTAAACTGGAAATGAAAGTGAGAGGGCTCAATGATCCCGACCCCTCCACCAGGCCCCCACCCCCCCTCACAAAAAAACTATCTACATAACGATAAACGAAGAAAGTCATCATGTAAACAATTATTTAACAGATGAAACTCTAAAAACATTTAATACACAAGTTGAAAATATTAAAGCAAAGACTAGATAAAAAACATAATAAAAAACGAATATAATGTGAACGACCTAAACTCATATGACGATCTATCACAAATGGAGGTTGAAGGATGTAACCAAATTATCTTATAACAATTATTAGAAGAAAGCCACCACAATGATGTCTCAAAATAATAAGAAAACATCATTAGCAATGATGTTTCAAATAATAAGAAAACATCATTAGCAAGACACTATGCTAAAAACCAGCAACTGAAAGTCCTACTGACTCTAATGAAACTAATCCATCTGTGAAACCAAAATAAAAAAGAACCTGTATCATGAACTAACAAGATTTGCTCATTGGATATCAAAAATGGTAAACCAACCAATAGAGGTCCTACCGCAAAATAAAAATATATCTTAACCCTTGTGGTCTGTTAAAATTTTGTAACGTCTAATCTGTTTCGGGTCAAAATGACCCGTTTTATAAATGTAGACAATTCCTTGCCATACAAACTACTTTTTTGATTACTTTGCTTGTCCAGGGTACACTGCAAGAAAGTTATAATTCAGACTTCAATTCTATCACTGTTAGCCACCCTATTTAATTGAAGAATAGCTTTTAGTTGGAATTATTGCAGTTGAATATTGTGACTCCATGGTGCTTACATGTAGTTTTTTGGCAAATTGCCGTTACTTTGCCATAATTTTTGCACATATAACAATGCCATCTTTTTGTATATCTTTCCTGAGATTTAGAATGGTTAGTATTTATAGTCAGCTTACAATTGCAGTAATTCATCAGCATTGGACCATCTAATCTGTTCCAGGTCAAAATGATCTGTCTCATAAGTTCTGTCAGTTCTCTGCCATACAAAATACATAATTGATTGCCTTGCATGCCCAGGGTCTACTACGTGAAAGTGACTGTCATTCAGACCCCAAACCTAACCCTCCCAACCACACTACCTTATTGAAGATCAGGAATTAGTTGCAATTATTGCACTTGAACGTTAGAACAGCATGCCGCTTACATGTAGTTTTGTGGTTACTTTGTTGTCACATATGACAACAATGTCTCTTTGCAGCTCTTTCCTGAGACTGAGGATGATCATATTCTATAGATGGTCTTTCAGTTTCAGCAACTCGCCGGGCATTTGGCGTCCTAGGTAATGATACCCTTGAAGACAATACAGGTTGGACTAAGGCCAATCTAAGTTCATGAAGAAAAATTCTTCTCTTGAAAGTAGCTTTTCCCTTCCAGTTAGGCTGCACTATATTCCAAAGGACAAAAGCAATGTAGGCAGACACATCCACTATGTTATCAAACATGGCCATAGGCCATCTTTTTGTCTGACGCTTTGACCTATAAGTTGCAACAAGTTTGTCTAAATTATCAACTCCTCCTCTAGTTTAATTGCAAAATTCAATTATGTCAGGTTTCTTTTCTTTTTTTCACTAATAATCCTACCATCTTTGATGCAGTTTGTGAAAAACTTGGAACACATATAGCAAAAAGTAGGTACGAGTCATTTTGACCCAAACAGATTAGATGTTACTTTATTTACTGCTCATTAACTACTGGGAAAATTTTACCAGACTTAGGCAACATAATAACCCCCTAAAGCCAGGAAAAGTCAAGGAGTATGAAGCTTCAATCTCTAAAAACAAGAGAGACATGCTAATGTAAAATTGTTTTCGGGTCAAAAAGACCCCTAACAGTGCAGAAGGGTTGTTATTCAAAATGAATATCTGAGGGGAGATCTCATTAACCCAACACCATTACTTACCACAGCAAAAATCCTCAAGATGAGGCAAGACACAAAACACATGACAACACATGCGGATGGAAAACATTCTTTACTGAAATATGCAATGAAAATGCAATGAACACAAAAATATACAAGAGAGATTAATAAAAAAGAAATGTTCATAAACCATCTGATTCCACAAATGATTTGATATAAAGAAAAAAATTTATTGACAAATTTATAGAAAAATGCAAATGAAAGACAAGAAGAGAAGCTAGAAATGAAACGGTTAAACTAAAAAATACTCAACCGATTGAAAAATATGAAATGTCTGTGGAACAACAAACATAGCGCAAGTAATAACGTGATAAACAAGATAACTAGTAAAGCATCGACTTTCGTAAACCATAAACATTTCACAACTTTTACATTACATAAAAGATACTTATGTGACCCAGTGGAATGAAAATGGCGTAACACAGGGTCTCCTCGAAGACTGAGCACGAGTAGCACAAAAGGAGTATCACCAATGGGCAAATATTCTCTAGCAACCACATCACAAGATGATGAAGGTAACTTAGGAACTGCAATACATTTAAACAATTTACGGTAAAATAATGTTGAACAATACTACCTTATACCTTTTAGGAATGAAGTTACGAACAGAAAGAACGATACGATCGGAAACTTATTTAATCCAAAATATCTTTAATTCGTGTGATTTACAAGTATTCGTAATTAATCCAAAAGGAGAGAAATTACAGCTGTACATCACTGTATCATCCACGACATTTGGTAGAACAGCTCATGAATTCTAACGACGACGCAAATACATGTTGCTCCGAAGCACATGGGAGGGATTTTGTCATTAAGTGGATGTCACTTTTCTCTCATCCAACATATTATACATATTTGAGTGGAACACATGTTGACGTTTTATTAAACCAGTAAACAAATTTTTATTTTCCTTTTACACTAAACAGACTCTTTACAATTCATAAAGCGACTGGGAAATATACTAATTACACGCACGGCAACTCTGTCAATTCCAGTATCAAAGACCATAATAAAACTAATCTATATATATATATATATATATATATAGATATATAGATATATATATATCTATATATATATATATATATATATATATATATATATATATATATATATATATAGTAAGTCATAAATATACCAAGTTTGATTGAAACTGCTCAATGTGTTTCAGAGTTGTACTGGAACATACACACACATACATCCATTTATATATATATATATATATATATTATATATATATATATATATATATATATATATATGCATATATATACTATATATATATATACATATATATATATATACATATATATATATATATATATATATATATATATATATATATATACATTTAAATGGATATGTGTGTGCGTGTGTATGTTCCAGCATATCTCTGAAACGCATCGCGCAATTTCAACCAAACTTGGTATACTTATGACTTACTATCTAGAAATCAGCAATATGGGGGTATGATATACACCAAAGGGCACTAAATGGGGGTGAGGGTAGGAAGGGAAGGGCTTCCCTGAAACTGGGCTGGTTCTGCCTGTAGACTTAGTAACTAAACAAACTTTAAGAATCAATCATACCTAATTTTCGTATACATATGATTTACTATCTGGAAAAGAGTACTGTGGGGGTAAGAAATCAATGGTACTAAGGAGGGTGGGGGTTGGGAAGGGGGTACAGAGGAGAGGAGGAGAGAGAGAGAGAGAGAGAGAGAGAGAGACCTTTTATCAGCTGTCATTCAGATATCCTGGGCAGTGCCGGGTTGGTCAGCAAGTAAGTTATATAAAAATAATGAATGTAGCAGACTAAGCCATACCCCATTCTAAACTTTATCCTTAAAAGCATAAAGTTGGTCTGATAATCTTCCAGAAGTAATAAAACAAAGAAATTCATTTGGAAGCAGATTTGGCAATCTAAATATAAAATTATACAAAACTAATAAGTCACAAGTTTTATAAGAAGGAAACTTGTTAAAATGATGCAATGATAATGAATACTGGCACATTAAAACCAATATACAAAACTTGAAAATTTGCAAGGAAGAATAACATAAAGCATACATTATGTATCATATCTTCAGCAACACCCCTCTGCAAAACCATATGCCTAGTTTCATGAAAATAAATGGCAAGTTTATAAAATCACGAAGGGACAATATATATATATATATATATATATATATATATATATATATATATATATATATATATAATATATATATATATATATATATATATATAACTTTATGATCCACAAGAAATGAGCAATATAGTAGAAAAAAATCTGCATTCATAAGTATCAACAAGGACCTGGGAAATATTTTTTGTAAAATAAAAATATAAATGAATCATATTCATTAAACTCTGAAGCAACGGGATATCAGATTACAAAAGAATATTTTCTATGGAAGTACTATTTTATGCCCTTTAAACTTCTAACGAATCTGCTCCTGGGAAAGAGAACATTTCCTTTGAAATGCTCAAATACCTCTTACCATTAACCAAATGATAATATTTAGTGTTTAATGATTATATTTGGCTAAGAAATCTGTTCCCTGTAGAATGGCACGATACCACAATTATTTCTATCTCAAAAACCAAGAAAAGTCCCAAATAATATCAATAATCACAGACCCTACAAAACTAATTCGCAAATTGTTAAGAGAAAACAAGAATTGTACGCAAAATAACAAAGTGATGCCCCCCCATTTTGGATGAACAAAAAAACCTACTCTATATTCATTATCCCATCTGGAAAATCTCACCCGTAGAGGATTCGAACGCGAACATATAAGAATAGCAATTTTATTTGATATAGAAATACCTGTGACTAAAAATTAAGATATTCTATATCAACAACATTATATAGAAAAATAATTTACGTAGCCAATATTCACTAACAACTTTCTACCAGGCCGGATCTTGTAAGTACGAAGTAATGATATTCATTCATTTAAAACGGAGGTCCACATGCAAGTGTTATAGTACGACCCTCCTAACACTAGTGATTAATGACAACAGCCATCGACCCTTCAGAACCAAAAATAATATTTACCTGAACAAAGCATCAAACATAGAATTGCTGAAGGTTTCAGCTACGCTATAGTAAAAACAAACACATAGGCCTCATCGACATTTCAATTCTCCACAGAAAAGACAATAGCAGTTGGGTTTTCCAAAAGTGTAAAGTGAAAAAGAGGAGAGATTGACTTGAAAATTAAAGATCATCACATACCAATAAGTTAAAAAGAAATTTCTTAGGCGTAATCTTTGGCATACACCTCAACTGAAAAGTCAATGTAGCTTATATGAAAACCAAACCCAAAAATAGCATCAAATTTGACAACAAAATATCTCACGTTTTGCTGTAATGACAGACAAATCTTGCCAATGCTTTACCAAGCTACTGACAAGTCTATTCTAAACTATAGAATCAGATATACAGTTCAGGTTCACATACAACTTTGAAAAGTCTAGATCCAACTCATAATGAGAAACTCAAAATATAATCTGGAGCTTTTAAATCTTCCCTAAACTCATATTTCCACCTTTAAGTCTTCATTGTGACTTAGTAATAAAGCAGAGTGCTGTCAAACAATTTTTGACGAAAAAGATATATCTATAAACAATCACTCATCGCCTTTCACAATTACAGCTAACAGAGTTGAATCAGCAAATATCGACAGAAAATTTCCTCCAGTAACAGAACTATCTTTTCCATTGATTATGCATAAGATCTGCATTTGTACACAACTAAAATATAAATCTAAAAACTACATACACCCCAGAGCATCATAAGCAACATGCAACAAAACATACATAAAAGACGCAAAGGTTCACACAATATACAAAGATGGTTCCAAACCGTCATCAGGCCTGAGAATTGCAGCCATATCACACAAAAATGCAAGCCAAATTCCCTTGCCTAACACTGCTCCTGTTTTCACAACAGAATCATGAGTAAAAGGATCAGCCATTAAAAAGATAGAAGATATGCCATCGCAGATACCTATGACTTTCAGCGACTCTATAAGAGCTAAAGAACCCCTTCAAAATCATTATGAAAATGTAACGCATAAAAGTAAATTTTTACTTCACATATCATACGAAGTTGGCAAAAATGCAGAGTTCCTATGAAATGAAGGTACTAAATCAGCCACAACTGCAAATAGTGTGACAAGATCACATTTACATATTCCTGTCAGCGATTATGTACCATCTTGATCAAAACCATTACAATCAATAAACAGCAGAATAACCTGAACCATGAACGTGATATCAACGACTTGAAACAAATAAAGTCCAGTGTTGGCGCATGCACATGGAATTCGTGATATCAAAAGGATCGAAACACGCATGTAATTTTTACTCGCCTTAGAATTTATAATGTCACTCTCGTTTGACCCATGGATAGTTGACGAGCAGTCCACATGATCCAGATTTTATACGCAAAGAATGTAAAGTAACTCTTAACAGTTATTTTCTTTTTCTTTATGAATGTCCAAAACTTATTCGACAACGAATATTAACTTCTGGAAGCGAATCATTTATAGAAAGTTTGTCTGAATCTTTATTTCCAATTAATCCAAATAACATTAAAAAACAGTAAATTGATAGATAAAATCTCAACTTCATTTTCAATAAAGACAGAACTATCGGGCCAGGCCTGTCAGAGCTCAATAAATTAGCGCAGTGGTCTGGTTATACTTCTTAATAATAATAATAATAATAATAATAATAATAATAATAATAATAATAATGATAATAATAGCAAGCTCTCTCTCTCTCTCTCTCTCTCTCTCTCTCTCTCTCTCTCTCTCTCTCTCTCTCTCTCTCTGCACCGTTTCAAAACATAAAACATACACAGAAATGTCATGAAAAGTTCTCGTCAAAGAGGAATAGTCACAAGAAAGAAAATAATTTGTTAGAAAGAACCGCTCACCGGGTTTACAGCAATCAGCCGGGTATCTTTACCTTACCTTTCCTCTTTAATCTGAAACCGGATCAGTTTCTTTCGATCCCGAGGTCCGATTCTCCCTTTTTCTTTCGGTACCAGGATAGATACAAAAAAAGTTCATCCAGTTTACAAACAGGGACAACAGAAAACATCGAGGTGAAATAAAAATCACAAACGGGCCGCGCCAGGGTTCTCATTAGTGGCAGCTCAGAGCTGAAGAAAACTAAGGGAATATTTGTGTGCCGAGATCACAGCTTTATAGAATAATATGCTCGGCGTTCTATGCTTCCTTTTTACCGCACGAACACTCGCAAAACTAGCTTTGGACTTGAAGTACCACCCACACTACATAGACTTAATTTTTCTAGAGCTGTGGCTATGCATTCAAACTTAGAGATAGTAATAATACAACATACAAACAGTCATTTGCAGTACATTATATATATATATATATATATATATATATATATATATATATATTATATATATATATATATATATATGCTATGTATATATATATATATATATATATATATATATATATATATATATTATATACATATTATATATATTATATGTATATATATATATATATATATATATATATATATATATATATATATATATATATATATATATATATATATTATATAGTATATGGTGTTACCTCAGTACCCTGAATTAATATCCCATTCAAAGGCTGTATGAATGCAGATCCGTCCGAGTACTGAACATATTTCCCATAAGCAATAATGTAAATTGGATTAATCCATTCAGACCCCAAATATATATATACATATATATTGTGACGATTGTAGATCGTTCCGTCTACCCATATTAATTAATTAATTTGATTTGGAAAACGGCAGCCATTTCTTCCAAATATCAGCTGATTTTTAGTAAAACGCGGGAAACCCAAAACCCGCCAGCCAGAGATAGGGGGTTCCCCAGTTGGGGGAAAGTAGTCTTTTGTCAGCTTTAGGGACGTATCTCAAAAGGGAAGGATGTAGGCAGATTGGTACTTCTTAGACCTATATCTTAAGCTCTCTTTCCTGTGACCCCTCTGCTGGCTTTATGTTCTGTTTCCAGGATTTGCCTTGCTCGTGGGGGGTTAAGCTGAATCCCAACACCCAAGCAAACCACCTGAATTCTGCCTCAGTCGTCTCCAGACGTGACCTTCGGACGGATGTCCGACCACCTGCCTTCCATTTAGGCCTATCCACGGCGTACTGGCGCGCCCGAGCCCCAGACCTAAGACAAAGCCGGGCGCCACATTTTCTACAAAGGTCCACACTGAACATTGCATCCAGGTACGTCTTGTGGAACAGCATATTGCCAGTCTCTCCCATCCTATTATCATTTTGATCCTCATTCTCCTGATTCAATTTCCAACCCCAAAAGGAACTCATCCTTTTGTTCCCTCTCACTGCCTCATGGCCGCATGCTTCCCCTTGTGTGATCGTCCCAGACCAATGAAGTCATTGCATACCTCAGTGAAACATTAAACAGTTCCTTTTCCCCAGTGTTAGAGAACGAATTGCTAATAGTAACTGATAAAAAGAAATCCTTTCCTTTTATCTTGTTTAATCTGGGATTCTTTTCCAGATTCCATGAGCCACGTGTCATGTCTCTCTGCCCGCAAGTGTTGCATTACCCAAGTTTATGAAACCAGCTTGAATTAATCACACTTTAGCCAGCTATCCATTTGTGAGAGATTATAAGTCCCAACGTGGGGGCCAATAGCATTCACTTTTCTCCAGGCCAGCAAGGGCCTCTTTTGTAAATAAATAGCTGTAAAGTAACGAGCTGAGTTTTCTGGCGACCTTTTCCTCTAAAAAAAAAATATTCATTAATAATCAGTTTACGGTAAGTTCAATTAATTTCAACTTGTCTTCCTTCAATTATTTCCGTTTACGTATATAGCCTCTCTCAAGGCCGGCTAAATAGTAAAAAAAAAAAAAAAAAAAAAAAATGTATTATATATATATATTATATATATATGTATATATATATATATATATATATATATATATATATATATATTATATATATATATATATATATATATAGATATATATATATATATATCTATATATCTATATATAATATATATATATATATAATATATATATAATATATATAATATATATAATTTTAATTCAAATTGATGAAGCCTCATATGCAGAAATCGTTCTGCTAACAGGGAGAGAAACTAATGCAAATTTACGCTCAATTGACCTGTACTTTGCAGGGTGGTCAAGAGGAATAGAAAGGTTATCGTTTGGAAGGGAAACACTTCCATAAAAACGTCAGGCATCTGTGCTGTTGGGGTCGTTACTCATTTTTGTCTTTTACTGCTGCTTTCTTCCTGAGACTGCGTCTCAGACCATCCGCGATTGGAAGATGCAAAATATACCGGAAGATGCATTAGCAATTCTCTGGTAGACATTAAAGGTGCCTCACACTGAGGGACCTGGGGCAACCCGAACGAGCTGTAAGGTCTGTAAGGTCTCTGTTTCATTAGAAACCTGCCCAGCGACGATGGTTTTTGCCTGCATTTTAAAATGTTCCTCAGGTGAGACGTAGCATTGTAATTCAGCAGGTTTATAACAATTTGCTACTGGGTGCCGTTTTGCAAGGACACTTTGCTTTTCCCCACATTCTGCGCCAATTTCTTTTATTGATGAAATATGGATATCCCCTATCATTCTAATTTTGGCTGGTGTCATGTCTAACCTTCAAGGGCCTTATGATGACCTACTTGCACTTGAATCACCAAAAAGAACGCAAAGAAACAAGAACAAGACAATCCAGCGGAGTTGAGCACTGACCAAGAGCTACTGGTAAACTGTCCCACTTGCCCCTCATTTCAATTAGGGACCGCAAGCACACATGTTATCCATCCGGCAGGCAAGGAAAATAGACTAAAAGAGATCAATATTTTTTTTATTTCCAAAATGTGAATTGTACGAGCGAAAGGCTGTCTGAGTAACGAGGTGCCACTGTGTAATTAATGTATATACATTTATTACGAGTGTCAAAATGATGCTCGTTTAAATAATTGGAGAGAACTCCTAACTGTGTGTCATCTCCGAAGCTAGCTGAAAATCAATTATTACGTCCTTAGGTGAATTCAAACCCCCGCTATTACAAACATATAATTTTTATTTCCCAAAATAGCTAACATGATAATGGAATAAAATGAGTTAAAGAACATACTCAAAAATAGTTAAACTACCAAAAACCTCTTCCCGAAATCATATTTAAGTAAGTGCCCCCTCCTATCTGTTTCTCCCCAACTAATATATAATCCATCTGGAAATGAGAATATAATTATCAAATAATGAAATGTTAAAGTTCGTCAATAAATGAGTGTCGCATCGCACTTCCCTTTCTCTAGACTGAACTCAATGTCACTACATAAAAGTTATAATTTTTCGAAGTCTTCACGTTACCTTTTTTGACGGATCTTAACGCCTTCCCCTACGCCAATATCTCTTGTGACCACTACGACAATTTGTCGTCTAATTCCCCATTAATTCATACTTTAGAGATTATATCTCATTCACTTGTAACCATCGTACGTATGTACGCCCATCAACAGACGTACAGATATACGCATGCTACTGAACACACGAACGTACACACGCTAGTCTGTTCCCATATACACATTTGTGCGCACTTGGTGACCCGAAGGAACCTGAAGTAACCTTCCCTTGTAGTTTACCTCATATCTCTGGAATGTATTCACATCTCGTATTGCAAACAGCGTGTTTTCCATTTGTCTTTGATCTCAGCATTTTTCAGGAATCCACTGTTTTGCACCTGTCTCTATCCGGCAAGAGCTAAGGTTATCAATCCCATTTATTTTAATATATATGTTTATTGTCACGTCTAACCAGTGCCTTAAGATATAAATACATGCACACACACACACACACATACACACACACACACACACACACACACACACACACATATATATATATATATATATATACTATATATATATATATATATATATATATATATATGTATGTATGTATGTACATATGTGTGTATACATATATATGTGTGCACACAATATACGTACATACATACACAAGCATATGTATATATATATATATATATATATATATATATATATATATATATTATTACCATAGACTCCACTCCCCACAAGGAAGGTTTTAGTAAAATTCCAAATTCGAGGGCCATTTCTAAAGGAGTCATAACCCCTTTTTTTTCATACCCCTCATTTTTACAAATCCACATTTCTTGACTGATTTTGATGAGATTTTTACCAAAGACTCCCCTCCCCAATATAGATATCAGCACTGTGGCGGTAAAACATCACTTGCACCAAAGAGCACCAAAGAGCACCAAGAGCACAAAGGGGGTAGGAGTGGGAAGGGGCGCCCTGAAACAGGGCTGATCCTGCCTGTGAAACGGGGCTAGTTATGCCCGTAGACTAGTAACTTTACTACTTTATCATACCTATTTGGAAAAAGAATACTGTGGGGTAGAACATTAATGGCAACAAAAGGGGTAGGGGTTGAGAAAGGGGTGAGAGAGAGAGAGGAGAGAGAGAGAGAGTAGAGGGGGATGTTTTATAGAAAAAAAAGAAAGAGGAAAAAAGACAGAGAGAGAGAGAGAGAAGAGAGAGAGAGAGAGAGCAGAAGAGTTTATCAGTTGTCATTCAAAGG
This sequence comes from Macrobrachium nipponense, assembly GCF_015104395.2. Lineage (NCBI taxonomy): Eukaryota > Metazoa > Arthropoda > Malacostraca > Decapoda > Palaemonidae > Macrobrachium > Macrobrachium nipponense. The sequence continues at coordinate 28,430,957 of NC_087203.1, read as the reverse complement.
TAATATAGGCGGTGCCGGGTTAGTCGCTATTCTATATATATATAATATATATATATATATATATATATATATATATATATATATATATATATATATATATATATATATATATATATATATATATATTATATATATATATATATTACCCCTATCAAAACTACACAAGTGGCAACTCTTAACTTTCAGCAGCTGGCCGCCCTCTCTCTGTAAGCAATATCAAACTAGGCTAATGAATTCACGTAAATACAAAGATATGCTATTTATTTCCAAACTGGATGAACACAAAATGGAACTAAGTGACAAAAAAAGGTCATGTTAAGAACTAAGTCTAACCCACAAAAAGAACTGTAAATTATCATTCTACTCTCCTGAATTAGTCTAAGTAATCACCCCAAACTATCAAATTGTTAACCACTACATTTCGATAGTCAAGCCTTTAGAGAATCCCGTCTCTAGAATAATGACATGGGACCCATCTGAAACAAAGGGACATATCCATTATATTTCTCACCACACAAATAATGGTAAATAAATGTATATACTTCACACTTCTCTCTTTTCAAAGGCAACTGCTCCTTAGTCATTTAAATATGCCATACCTCTTCAATGGGTTTGTACCAACCTGGTGTCCTCCGAACCGCCTTTTGCCTTGCCTCCAGAGCATGTGTCTTTCTCACTAAGTGTCGGGCGATCCCCCCCATCATTACACGCACAAACGCAAGACATCAACAGCCACACCTTAAAAGCACCCATAGCAACTGGCTGTAGAGGCCTAGACCTCACAAATGCACACTCAGCAATTCTTCGAGGAAGGATATCACTAGGTTCTTTCTGTCTCCAATCCAAGAAAGTTGATACATCGCAATTCACCGACACATTTACTTTCTTCTTTTAATATATATATATATATATATATATATATATATATATATATATAGATATATATATAAAACACATTTAATGCACACATAACTATCTTTATATAGCATACTGTGTACACACACACACACACACACACACACACACACACACATATATATATATATATATATATATATATATATATATATATATATATATATATATATATATATATGTGTGTGTGTGTGTGTGTGTGTGTGTGTGTGTGTGTGTTAAGAATTCTTAGCTGATGCACTGGAACGTCCCTGTTGTTATTAGATACGGCTAAATTAGAGGAAGCCATATTTCAATTTTATTTTATTTTTATTTTTTTTGCACGCCCGAATCCAAAAGGAGTTTCTGAAAACTCGGGAGTATTGACCCAGAGGAGAAATATTGCTTCTTGTGTCGCTTGGGAAAAAATCGGAAGAGTTATGAGCCGTCGGATTTCTAATTGCTTGGCCTTTTTTTCCAGTCGTCTTTGGAATGGATTTAATTTTCACCATGATTTTAAACGGGGACTGAAAATGTGATTAGCTTAGAATTTTTGCTTTTAACTCGTAACGTCTTACAATTATTGTTATAATATACTCAATAATTTCTTGTTTAAGCACTGAAACGAAACATTTAAACATCGTTATATGAAGCTGGAAAAGTCAACAATCAGACTGATTTACATGAAAAGAACGATGCTGATAGATGCTCACCGTCATTTTACAAAATATTCTGCTTTATTCTATCTATTAATTAATACTTATAACAATTGTTTGGTTACCATTTTTGTCAACAAATGACTTTTGTTGAATCCATTACAATAATAAGGTTGTGATGATGTAAACGAGTCCTGCGTTGCGTATGTTTGAAATTAATGACTGAATCCTCAATCATCTGGTTTCTTTGATCTCTCTCTGACAGGGCGCTTTGTGTCAAAAGCTCCAAATGATCAGTTTCGTTTGTAGTTACTGTTCATTGGGGAAAAACGATTTTCCTTTTGTGTGCCATACTGTTAATATACGAATGCTACTGTGAATTATATGTAGTGAGAACAACTGAGATCAAACCGATGAAAGATGAGTAAGATGAAAATGAAGCTAGCATGGGACAAAATACGGAATTAAATTTCTATCACTTGGGAGGAGTGAACCCAGGACCTCTTGAGTTAGAGACTAAGAGGCTACCAACAAGATCACAAAGGTTACGGAAGAAATTAGAACTCGAGTACTAACAGTATCTGAGCCCCAAGGAGATACCAGGGTGTACGGCTAGCTTCCCAAAAAGGTTAATATACACCACTGAAGCGCGTAATAACACTGAATTCGATCCGGAGACGTGACAGAAGTCAACTCTTGGTGCAGAAATGGAATTCTACTTTGCCACGGCAACGAAACCCGAACCTCTCGGCGGATCATAAAACAATTTGGAACCCGAGTATTTATGGTCGTTAAGAAGGCTGAACGACTTGTTTGCCATCGAATTTTACCCAACTTGTGACTCACTAATGAGAATGATCCTAATGCGTCTGTGATGGGAATCAAAGCAGATTAACGTATGAAATACAAAAGCAAACTAAATCATGTAGGGACCTTATCCACACACTACGGTTGAATGTAGGCACGGCATTTATACTTTAGGATTCAATATTGGTTTCATTATTATTTGTAAAATGATATTATACTTTAGGATTCAATATTTCTTTTATTATTTGTAAAATGATATTATACTTTAGCATTCAATATTGGTTTCATTATTTGTAAAATGATATTATACTTTAGGATTCAATATTGGTTTCATTATTTGTAAAATTATATTATACTTTAGGATTCAATATTGGTTTCATTATTTGTAAAATGATATTATACTTTAGGATTCAATATTGGTTTCATTATTATTTGTAAAATGATATTATACTTTAGGATTCAATATTTCTTTTATTATTTGTAAAATGATATTATACTTTAGCATTCAATATTGGTTTCATTATTTGTAAAATGATATTATACTTTAGGATTCAATATTGGTTTCATTATTTGTAAAATGATATTATACTTTAGGATTCAATATTGGGTTCATTATATGTAAAATGATATTATACTTTAGGATTCAATATTGGTTTCATTATTTGTAAAATGATATTATACTTTAGGATTCAATTTTTGTTTCATTATTTGTAAAATTATACTATACTTTAGGATTCAATATTGGTTTCATTAACTGTAAAAAGATTTTATACTTTAGGATTTCAATATTAGTCTCATTTTTATTTGTAAGAATGATATTATACTTTAGGATTCAATATTGGTTTCATTAACTGTAAAAAGATTTTATACTTTAGGATTCAGTTTTTTTTTCATTAATTGTAAAATGATTTTATACTTTAGGATTCAGTTTTGTTTTCATTTATTGTAAAAAGATTTCATACTTTAGGATTCAATTTTTGTTTCATTAATTGTAAAATTATTTTATACTATAGGATTCAATATTTGTTTCATTAATTGTAAAAATATTTTATACTTTAGGATTTACTTTTTGTTTCATTAATTGTAAAATGTATTATACTTTAGGATTCAATATTTTTTTATTATTTGTAAAATGATAAGAACTGGTGGTATTACATTGCTTAGAGGGGATGGGTATTTATTGCTTTAGAAAATAAGAACTTTTACCTACGGCTGAGGCCGTTTTTTTATGCACTAACGTCTTTTCCTCTCAGTTTTTCAAAATAAATACTAAGTTTTCTTTATTTTGCAAATGGAATATTACTTTTGTCCTTCATATCGACATCATAAACTGACTCATTTTCATGTGTGTAAAAATTATGATTTGTTAAGAGGAATTTTCTTTTATGCTGAAAGCGAAGGGATCGTTCATGAGTATGAAGTGGAGTCAAGGATCAGTTTGGTGTAAAAATGGGCTGGCACGAAAGTGCTTTAGGTTTCCATGGCTGGAGTGACACGACAGGTCACAGAAAGAACAGGATATATGTTACGAGATACTGAATGGTGTGCAAATGAGCTGATAGTGCTGATTAGGGATAGTAAACGAAAACTGCAGAGACCATTGAAAATGTCCAATCGTCTGTAAGAAGAAACAAGTAGAAAATGCCAAAGTGTTTGATCAAGGCAACCGAAAATAGAAAACAGATGGTCCCGATAAAATGCTGTATGAGCAGTGGGCCATGAAACTTTAACCGAGGCCCGGTGCTGGCCTGTCCTATAACGTTGCCAGAAGCACTATTCTGGCTAACTTATATCTAAATAAAATAAAAAGCTACTGTGGCTAGAGTGCTGCAATTTAGTATGTTTGATGACTGGAAGGTGGATGATAAACATACCAATTTACAGCCCATTAGCCCTAGCAGTTTTTAAGATCTAGGGGAACTGAAAAAGTGTGGACAGAAAAAAGTCCTGACGGAGAGACAAAGCCGCCAAAATAGTTTTCTTTTACAGAAAACTAAAAAGTAAAGTAGCGGTGGATATTAAAATGAATGATGGAGGTGGTTGTTTCTGACAGGTATTCGGGAGTAAATGGAACAGATGATGGAGAAAGTCGCAGATTATGTGAACCAATGAATATATGAAAAAAAAATGTCTACCAAAGATTAAATGGAATGTATTACGGGATTGTTCAGTCAACTCCCATCCACGAAAGTGTTTGTTGAATGCCAATTAAAGAAAAACGGTTCAAACTTGAGATTAAAATTAGTACACGAAAGAGATGACTGACTTATGCAGAAGTTTTCTGCGAAAAAATTCGTCCTTGATCCGGCAAATGGAGCATAAAATGTCGAGCCAAAAATGCTGTTTTTCTAAACATTTCTCGGTCTCCTGAATGACCACAAACACAATTTCCCTTAATATAATAATAATATAGAAGGCAGAGGCTCATACGCCTTTAATGGCTCACTTCCTCATAGCAAGGGAATCAGTGTTCTTCTGCTAGAGTAGACCCTCACCTGCTTTGGGACATGGCCTTTGATGTTCTCTTCTGCCTCGGGATCTGGTGCACCATCTCACAACTCGAAGAGTACTACGCAGGAGGTGCCAAAGGCCATATCACAAGGCAGTACAATCGGTGTGCTATAGTACTGTTGACGATACCCAGCTCACTCAACTCTGATAACTGGGGTTTGGAAAGGTTTTCATCAAGGCTGCTCACTGCTTAATCCAACGCTGACGATGGTATTTAATCTATATCTCTTATTCTAACATTAAATCTATCTATACGAAGTAACTGCTTGTACTATAAGAAGCGAGATATCAAACCCTTGTAAACTCTCTCTCTCTCTCTCTCTCTCTCTCTCTCTCTCTCTCTCTCTCTGCCTGTCTGCTTTCTGCCTTAGGCTGGAAAATGACTGAGTACAAGCTGTTTCATTTGGGACTTGAGCAGAGACCCATATGCCTAGGTAACGTATGGTTTTTGTAGTGAATGAACCGTTAAACTTAGATTTTTAAACGCAAGTGAGTAGTTATTACATTTGATAACCATAAAATATTAAGAAACGCTTTAGAACTGCCGTAATTAATTCGTTTTCTTGACTTCCCTAACCATAAAGAAATCATCAGTTAATTAACGATGAAAAGACGGCAGTTGTTCTAGTTGCCTGACTGGAGGTGGTTTAACCCAGTAGACCGAACTAGTAGGCTACTAAAAGCTAACCCATGAAATAACTGAACGGAAAACCCGCCCCCCCCCCCCGGCCATTAGTTGACATGGATAACCACACATGACTGAAGTTAAGGCTTTCCCCAAAAAGAGATGGGACAAAACGACTGCATTCAATGCCAAATTCTTACGTTTAACGAATGAATCGGAACTGAATTCCTTGTTTACATAAATAACCTGCAGTATAATAATAATAATAATGATAATAATAATAATAATAATAATAATAATAATAATAATAATAATAATAATAATAATAATAATAACACTTTCTATCGTAAATTCTGACTTCAGTCAACAGCTTCACCCTACACGAGAAGTTTAATATTAAGAACCTTCAAATGAGAGGCATGTTATGATAACTGATTTGACGAGACTGTTCGCCGCGTCTGTACCAGGAAATGCTTTTACTTTACCCACAATGGGAGGATATTAAGAAAGGGGCTTGAGACGAAACACAAACAGCATTGAGTTGCCTAATGAAGACGCCGAAGAGATTCATTCTACATTAACCTTTAGCAGCAGCATTTAACAAGCATTGGCTCTAGTAGGTGCTCATTTACCGATACTGAAAGAATAAATTAGATAATAATAGACAACCGCCTCTGTTGATTGGTTTTTGTCCACAAATTCACACAAGGTATCCTACTTCCTTTCACACCGCGAGCTGGAATAAGCCATCTTAATTTAAACCAGAGGAGTTAATACTTGAATCATTTGGGAAAGTAGTTTTTAGTGCTTAATACAGATACTTTGCAGAATTTGATATTAGAAAAATACATATTACTAGCACTAATAAGTATTTATCCTTAATCAATTTTCTAAATAATGATTTATTTGCAAAATGTGTAAAACAAAAGTAAGTATCCATCCTTACCAATTTTTTAAAATAATAATTTATTTGTTTATGTATATATCAAATTAAAAATGATCGGCAATATTTCAACACAGAGGATCAGCTTAGGAAATAAAGGGATAGTTAATGATATCTAAGTTTAAAAATGTATTCATGCATTCAAGACAACTGTTTTCGAAATATTCAACGATAAAATGAGTGAATCTGGATTATTGAGACTCATTGTCAGCCTCTTCCTCTACCTAGCATTTCTCTAGCTTTTGCTTTTGTGCTTTTGTTACACAGGAACATACATTTTCTGCCCACTCAACTGCATTTACATACTGGCTGACATACCCGGCGCTGCCCGAGATAATTCTGAACGACACTTGTTAAACACTCTTTCTCTCTCTCTCTTGCTCCTCCCTAACACGGCCCCCCCTCCCCCATCTCTCTCTCTCTCTCTCTCTCTCTCTCTCTCTCTCTCTTTCTTTTCACTTTTTCTCTTACTAGAGGAAACAACATACTAGACAGTGTCCTATCAACAGAAGATAAACTAGTGTCTGACCTTTCAGTAGGTGCAAATCTGGGCAAAAGTGACCATAAAATGATTAAATTTCAAATTAATATTTAACATAAAAAAGTGAGGAAGATATTAATGAGATTAGACTACTTTCAAAAAGATCTAAAAAAGCTAAAGGAGTATGTTAAAAATCTAGAGTACGACGAGAACACATTCATAGATAGGTACTGGGAAGCCTTTCTTGAGGAATACACAGATAAACGCGCAAGATGTATACCATTAAAGCAAATCTGAATAAATGGCAACCTCAGCCTAAGGAGTTCAACAGAGAAATTGAAAATTAAATAAGAGAAAGAGACAGATCGCACAATTCAACGAACCCATACCCAACACCAGATAAAGCAAGCAGACATAATGAACTCTAGAATGGTGGACAAATTAGTAAGAAATGCGAAGATATAT